>NW_010555466.1:27009-66078 GCF_000687285.1 Phaethon lepturus | reverse complement strand
ACCCACAGTCTGACCCACCACAGCTCTAGACAGGCTTATTAAATTGGCACTCTCTAAAACCTACCTCATCATCATGAGTCATATTTCAGCTTATTGTAATTTTTTCTGTGCTGTCTATTATTCAGGTGAGATATTTGTTTAAAAGATACCCAGGATACACTGATCATAAAAAAGATGGGTTTTTTGCATTTACTTCAGAAGACTGAATGTGGTAAAATGCAAACAATTGCAGCACTTGCTTCTCCACAGACCCCTGCTGCAGTATCCCCAGCCTGAAGGACTCTATGCATAAACGCCCCTGATGACCGTGCTGAAATAACTTTGTTAAACTGTCTCCTTAGGAAGAATAAGATGAAACCAACAGTATCATTCTCTGCTATTACCTAGACAAGATTTGAATTCAGATTTTTTGCAGAAGAGCTGTGATAGCTCCCAGCTACTGCTTGTTTCCTTTTTTTCTGGATAAGCACCATTTGCAGAAAAAAATCAGTATTGTGGCTCCCTGAATTCAGATTAAATCAGGCAATATGCGCTATGTCTAGCTCTGGAAAATATGATTTTCTTCTCTTGCTTTCTGCTTGGAAATTACTTTGCATGGAATTTTTTTCCCAGAAGCACATTACATTTTTTGTTGATGTATGCAGTGGTAATTTCCAAGACCACATAGAAACAAAAGCGAAGTGTGTACTGTTTGTTTTGATGGCTTATCCAGTCAATGCACAGCAAGGGTAGAACTCATTCATGAATTGCTCTTCATTTTGTATAAGTTACCACTGTGCCCACTCTGTGCAAGTTGCTTCGCACACAGAACTGTAGAGGCATGTTTATTTTCTTACCTCGCTGACATCACTTCATAAAACAATACATGAAGGGGATTACATAAAAATGTGGTGCTTTTTTCCCTTTTTTCTGGCCTGCATTTTATATGGAATAGGTCAGGACAGCTTAGGCATTTTATAACAACACTTCTGTATACACTTCCATTTTGAGACATCCTTTTCTACAACCTGGGTTGGTATGTAAGAAAACCTGTGGTGCGTATCACTGAAGGCATGTCAAATACTGAATGTCATGCAAGGCAGCAGGGCAGATGGCTACAGGTCAGACTGTGACCTTCACTGTGAGGTGATGAATCTTTCTAATATCACAAACTGCCTTACTTCCTCCGCTCCACAAAATGGTATCACCCATTTACTGAGGCAGGCTGTAGTTGTGAGACACGATAGGAAGGGTGGCTGACAAACTGCAGAAACCACTGTAAGAAGTGAGACAAGAGGGCTGATGTCCATGTTTCAAAGACAGAAATTATCTGTATGAAATCTATCTCCGGACAACTTTCCGTTGCAAATCACACCTTATAAGTTGTTCCTTTTGCTTCTTTTCTAGTCTAAGTATACAGTTTCCCAGAACTAAAAGTTTGCTATTTATGAATCCTACTTGATAAAGAAATTTTTTAACATTTGAGCCTCACTTTGAAATGTTAAACATGCATCCTTTAGAGATGTGTAACTTGTTTGCATTCCCCCACACTTCTTTTTTTCACGTTACTTGCTACTTAGTTCAATGACATATTTGTCCCTGAATATTATTTTAAATAATCCCAGCAGATATGGCTTGGATGCAGTAACTGAGTGATAAACTGACAGGCTGCTTTTCAGCTGTAGGTTAAATGTCCCTGTTGTCGCATATGCTGGTTGACATTCTCAAAACTGTCTTTTGAAACAAATATTTCCCAACAAAGAAAGACAAAAAATAATATCATATACTAAAACTCTGATTTGATCCATAAGAAAAGGGTGACACACTAAAAATATTATTGTTTAAGAGATTTTTTCCTTTCCTGGGTTTTATTTTTTGTTCACATTAGATTTTGTGTTTTTGAGTTCCTAATATGCCACATGCTGCATCAATTCTCATGAAGCAAAAACTCAAGTTTTTGACATGGGCTGGTATTCCTTTCACCAGGTTCTACTCATAAAATATGCAAACATTTGATCTAAGCTAATCAAGCAGGCTCCATTCATAGCTGAAACACCTCCACATCATCTTAATACAAGTGTCTTGGGCTGGTGGCATGAATAGCCCTCTTGAGAGACTTACCTCAATTAAATGCAAATGAAGCCTAGCTGACCATCCTAGATTTGATGTCAAGTCTAACTTTTAGATTAATAAAGTTTGATGAGGTAAATTGCATGTGAATTCACATAAAGATTGATTCAACACAGTTTGAACTCAAGAGGTTTTTATTTAGAAGAAATTCCAACATTAATTGCAATGTAAGAGAAAATAAAAGAAATCAGATAACAAATTATTTTGCTATCTTATTGCACTGCAATATGACTTCGTGTGAAATAAGGCCCCAATGAAGGAAAGAGGGCTGAAAAAATTATCAGTCTCCTCAAGAGAGCAAAAGGGCTCTCATTCCTTGCACTGTTCCCTCAGTAGAATAATAAAACACATTTCACTCTCATCCTTCCCTCTGGGGGTTTGAACAGTAGAAGAAGTGAAAGAAGAAAGTTATACTTTAGGAAGATAGGATATTCTAGGACAACTGGGCAAATCAGGAGGACAATAAAGGTGGGGAATTATGGGAAATTGGTCTTTGTTTGAGTTCAATTAAGAAAAAACCAAGCCCACCCTGGTACAATTTTTTTTAAATGTCTCTGAACTGGATCATCCTTATCTGCCTAATTTTGTGAAAACGGTGCTTCCTGATGAAAAGGATTTCTGAATTATTTTGCTGTGTGTTCTTTTCATAATGTATTTGGTAAACCCATCTGCAAAAGCATTCTTCTTACTCAAGAACACCACTGCATGTAAAATACAAACTGTCGTGTTATGAAGTAAGAGGAAAATATGAAAAGCAAACCACTGTGGTGTTATTAACAAATCCATATGTAAATAGGTACATCCCAACCACTTACTTTCACTGTAATTTCAGCCATGTGATTCTTGTGTTTACTAATTATTTCTATAGAAATGCTATATATCATTAAACAACATTTCAGTGATGGATCATGATCATGTGTTTGTATATGTTCTGGAAATAATTTTGCATCAGATATAAATATCAGAGAAAATTATTGCACTTTGGAGACTTTGTATAACTCCTTTTCTACAGAAAACTAATAAAATTCTTTTGAAAAACTCCCAGCTAGCTGTGAGATGCATGTCTGTGTCTGTATCAGAACCTGTTGATGGAGGGTGTTAAGCAAAACAGAAATTCTTAACTACTATTGTAATGAGTTATCTGTGTTCACTAATGACCAGAATAATTTTTTATGAAAAATCACTTTTTGATGTTGGAATCTTAGGCCAGAATATTCAGATACAAACAACAGAATTTAAAAGTATGAAAACTTGTTTAGTTACTCATGTGGTTAGATCTTTAATGGTGTCACGTACTCAGAGCTTCCACTAGGCTCTGGAGGAACCATTTTATGGTTCAGCACCTCTAAAAAGGAGACTGTAGAAAACTGGGTTGAAAAATCTAATGTAAAAGATACTGACTGAAGAGCAAAGACATTTCAAAGCCAAACATTTGGTTTAATATATCAGTCATTATAAATAATGATAACCTCTGTATTTAGCTTTTGGAGGCATTTTAACTTTACACAAAACAAGTGCCATTACTCAATTAGCTAGTTTGAACAGTCATAGAATCATAGCATAGTTTGGGTTGGAAGGAACCTTTAAAGGTCATCTAGTCCACCCCCCCTCCACCCCCCCCTGCAAGGAGCAGGGACATCTTCATCTAGATCAGGCTGCTCAGAGCCCCGTCCAACCTGACCTTGAATGTTTCCAGGGATGGGGCATTTACCACCTCTCTGGGCAACTTGTTCTAGTGTTTCAGCACACTCATTGGGAAATATTTCTTCTTTATATCTAGTCTAAAACTATCCTCTTTTAGTTTAAAACCATCACCCCTTGTCCTATCGCAACAGGCCCTGCTAAAAAGTCTGTCCCTGTCTTTCTCACAAGCCCCCCCCTTAAGTAGTGAAAGGCTGCAATAAGGTCTCTCTGGAGCCTTCTCTTCTCCAGGCTGAACAATCCCAGCTCTCTCAGCATGTCCTCATAGGAGACGTGTTCCATCCCTATGATCATTTTTGTGGCCCTCCTCTGGAACTGCTCCAACAGGTCCATGTCTTTCCTGTGCTGAGGGCTCCAGAGCTGGACCCAGTACTCCAGGTGAGGCATAGAGGAGAGGAGTAGAGGGGCAGAATGACCTCCCTCAACCTGTTGGCCATGCTTCTTTGGATGCAGCCCAGGATAGGGTTGACCTTCTGGGCTGTGAGTGCACATTGCTGGCTCCTGTCCAGCTTTTCAGCCACCAGTACCCCCAAGTTCTTCTCAGCAGGGCTGCTCTCAGTCCCTTCATCCTCCAGCCTGTGTTGATACCAAGGGTTGCTCTGACGCAGTTGCAGGACCCTGCACTTGGCCTGTTGAACCTCATGAGGTTCACAGGAGCCCACTTCTCGAGCTTGTCCAGGTTAATGGTTAAAAGAGTTAACTCTGCAAGTACTTGCTGAAAAGCCAGACCGAAGCTTTTCCAACACATTCCATGTGTTTAATGAACTATGTCTACACAGGGACTTACTGCCATTTGGATATGTAGTTCCACCACAGTCAGTGAACAACCCAGAGCATCACTATTCATTTAATACGGGCATGGCTTTATTGTTTGCTCCTAAATAATGATGCTTCAAAAATATAAGAGGGATAAAAGACCCTGTAAATATGTGAAGCAATAGTACACTCATAAAACTAAAAGTATTTTAAATAATAGCTATTCTATTGAATTCAGCAACGTTACTATCCCAGAATGTCGATCTTCAAAGCCACATGGGGATTTTGTCTGTAAACTTTCCATTAACTTTGATGTGAAAATTTCCGATGATGATGATTACTGTTTTCCTTTTGTTCAAATGATTCACTGAATTTTTTTAGCAGAAGAATTACTTTCTCTTAAATATACTTCTCTGGAAAGCTCATAACATTAGCCCCCCTTCAGCAAATGTTTAAGATAATTACAGACAAGACAGAACATTAGAATCAATGATAGACAGAGAACTACAGCTTCTCAGCTCTAGCTGATTTGACATTTGAGAGATCTGAAATGGTGGCAGTGATGTGGGTAGTGCCAAGACAGCAGGTTTCACCCAAAGATTCAGACTATGGCATAAGAAGCAACCGTTAGACCAAGTTGCTTGAAGTCTCATCTTGTCATTCTTGTACCTGCTAAACTGCAAAGCTCCATCAGTTATAGGTCTTTTATTCTAGCAATGTCCCATAATAAAGAATGGTCAAAAGGGTAAGAAATGAAGGAATTCCAGGTTATTTTTGCAGTTAAGGTACAAATGAAGTTCCTTTTATTTTATTTCTAACTGAAAAAATTTGAATGTATGGTTAAATATTATTTTAAAATGCTACCTCTATCTTGCTATTTAGAAGCAGACTTGTACCCTCACATATATATTTTCAAATGTATTGATACATGTCCTTTTAAAATGAAACAAATTCAGTCATATGGCTGTGAGCTCCTACATTATGTAATTAACCCAGGCTGTGAGGGTGATTTTGTGCTTTATTAATCTGAAAGTTAAAAGCCAACCCTAATCTAATCATGTGGGATGAAATTCTTCTTACCCTTACTTCATTTATTTCTAGATTCAGACTCATAATTTGCCTCCATAGCCACTGGTCATTTCTGGAGGAGAGCCAACACCTCCTGTTTTACATCTCTCTCCAAAGCCAGAAGTGTCTCTCTCAGCAAGTGTCCAAACCTCTGTATAAAATACAGAAGCAAGTACATGAGTAACTTAGTCTGGACTCACATTTTAAATGATTAAATTTAGTGAGGCGAATTCTACCCAACTTGGTATGCTGTCTCCATGTGGACACTTTGTGTTGTGTGGAAAATGGATGCTACAACAAACATCACCCTTGTAAGATCCCAGAATTTCATAACACAGCCATGCAAAGTTCTTTTCCTGATTTTTTTGTCTACCCTGGCTGTGAAGTTTAAATATTTGACTGGTATTTGTGTAATGTCTTCAGTATTGGGAAGTCATTTTTGATAAGCATGTACAAGTAAATTTTAAAAACCACAAGAGGCTCACCTCTTCTGCTAAAAATATTGATTACATCTTCAGAATCTTCTTGTGAAGCAAAGGAGATTATTGTAACAAATGCATTCAGCTGAGAGCAAAGACAGTGAGACTAGATATAATTATCTTGGCTCAGAGTCTAGCCCCTTGATTTTAAATTGGTAATTAGCTTTTTTGGCTCGAGAATGTTATATTTCTGAAAAACAGAAAACAACAGCATGATTTCCTTTATTTAAAAGTTTCAGTCTCTGATGTGATTATATTAATGCATAGTCTATAGCAAAATTCCCACCTGTGCATAAAAGACTCATTATGAAAGGCATGTGAAAAAAAAATCATTATTAATTTGATATTGTCTCCACTAGTGCTTCTTGGATACAAATAAGTTAGGTATGGTCATTCACTTCACATGTTCATGCTTTTGGGGATAGCTAACATGTTTAAAACCTCAGTAGTGTCTATTCAGCAGCTGATGCAAAGATTTTTTTAAATTAAAGACTTCTGTTGATATACAATCTTTTTTCCTCATTTTATTCCTCCACAGAGTCATGTGTGAACCTCACGCTGACTGATTTTTTGCACATGACTAAAAAAATCTCAGCTTGGAAACTTGGGGAAATAATGTGTCACATTTACGTAAAGTCTGCCTCTATCACAAAACAGTAGAAGCTAGACAAGTTTTGGTAGATGCCATGTTTCATGTTTCTTCTTCCCTAGAAGAAGCTGACTAACTCCACCTGGATTCTTTGGCAATCCTTAGTGACAGCAGTCCTGGTAGGGAGAACAAATAGGAGATAATCATGCAGTAAGGCTTTTGAACGTGACAGCTTGCACTTACTTCTTAAAAAAAGGAAAGAAAGAATGTTTTCTTTAAAAATGCCTAGTGCTAATGGAATATGCCCCTGTTCTGTCAAACTGCAGCATTGCTTGCATTGGGGACTCATTTTCTTAACATACACTGGCATAAAGTACTTTCCAAAATATCATCTATTTTAAAGTGGTTATCTTCTTTTCTGTTCTCCAGTGAAACTTATATAATAGCTTCCTGTTAAAGATGAAAGCCTATAGCATCTTTATTCTTCCCACATGGATCTTTCTTTTTTTAAATTACCCGAAAAAAAAAAGTGGCTTGGTGTTCCTCTTTAACATGGGAATGTTTTTGAAAATACCTATTAAAATGTAAATTTTAGTGTTTTCAATGAATGCTGAAATATAGGCAGAAATATTTTCTGTTGATAAACCCTAAGAACCCTCCATCCACAACCTTGCTAGATACTAACACTGCTGGAAGATTTTTAATATGTGTTTGAATTCATTAATTTTATTACAAGAACAACGATAATGTTCATTTACCAACTTTTGTTTATGAATTATTTTTTGTAAGCCTGGCTCAGGAATCAGTATTTCCTTAATTCACAAGCAATCCCTTTTGTTTCTGCGTACTGGGCACTTCATAAGTAAGTAATTTTTTTTTTTTCTGTCTAACAGACCAACTGATGCTCTAGAAACAGTCACTGTCCTGTGTATACCAGTCGATGGGCAGCAAAACTCATCAGACCTTCACCCAGTGGCCATTGGTCTGTGATCTCTCCCTAGTGTTTGCTGCTTTAATTTTAATTTTTGCATCATTTTCAGTTCCATCATAAACTCTAGTGGAAATTTCTCTGTCTATGTACTTACTTTATAGTAGGCTATAATTTAATAAAATCAAAACCATCAGGATTCCGAACCTAAACTGAAAACCACATTGAAGGGCCATTCTTTCCTTAAACCATATGTGAACTGCTTATATACCTGTGGATTATAGAAGAGTGTTAAATCAGGTACTGGTATTGCTTTTACTAAAAACGTCCAACCTCTCACAGGAGTGTGGCCAACACAGAGACTCTCTGTACGCATTAACTTCTGCAGAGTGCTCTTGTGTTCTCAGCCTCCCCCGTCTCTTCCCCACGCAGCTTTGCACCCCTCAGCCTGCTTTCAGCCACTCTGCACTGCTCTTCGGTATTGAGGCTGGTCCTGCACAAAGCCTCATTTCTCTATAACCTGAGATCGATGTCTCCAGTGCAGCTGCGGATGCCCTGAACTGTAAGATCTGTTTACCAGCAAGAGCCGGAGTCTGAACTCATGGAAAGACTTAACTCCTTGGGACTCTATGTCCTGTGAATATTCAAGGGCAACTAACACATGCTGGTTTCTATTGGGGTCTGGTTTTACACTGGGGCATCAGAGTAAGGTCACATAGCTGGCAGATCACAAATGGCACACAGTTTAACTGTCCTTCAGTACTGCCCTATTCAGGTGAAACCACCTTGGGACATTGGCTAGACTAAAATGAAGAGAAGCTGTTTTCTTTTGTTTTCCCTTTTCCACAAATTTTCTGAAAACAAAGAAAAAGAAAAAGACCATGGACTGTGGGAAGTTTTGAGAAGGAAAGGAAAAAAAAAGATCAAATTAGATGAAATTGCTTTAGAAAGACTGAGCCAAAGGGGATCACTACAGCAGAAGGACTGATCAGGCAATGGTGTTTTAGAAGTGGATATTTATTCCTAGGAGTGCCCAAGTCAAAACTAGAGGACCAAGGAGAATGAACAACAAATTGTGAGAGAAAGATCCCAAACATTTTCTAAGATATACTCAGAAGAAGTGATGAGGAAACAGAGAGGAAAATGTATGTGAGAGTATCGGGCTGCAATTTGCCTAAACTTTCCCCTTTGCCTAAGGCTACGTGGATCCCATGGAAGAATATGCAGCAGAGTGGCATGGGAGAGTGCCCTGTTGCTGGGAACTCAAAAAATATTCTACTGGTGGACAGAAATGGTGTAACGGGGCATCACAGTGACTCAGACAAGCAAACCACGTAGACGCAGCAATGTCGTGCTGGAGAGAACTGCCAGCTGTACAGGTGAGCTCCTTCTTGCCTCTACTTCACCAAGACAACGTGAGTGGGTCCAAGCTCCTGATTCAATGACTTTAAGAGACCTGTTCTCATCTTGCACAGGTTTCAATCAGTGCAAGACCACTGACTTAAAATAAATTGTTCTTAAATGAATCCAACACAGGTGAAAAAAGGATTAGTTCCTGATCTTGTCCATAACAAATCATGGCAGCAAAGCCCATGAGAGGGACTTTTCATACTTTCCCTTTAAAAAACTTCTCCATGCTTCTTTTTTTCATTGTTAAATTGTCATCTTCTGCAGCCAGTGGATAAGATGGCAGAATTCCAGCTCATTTAACTATTGTGTATAAGTACTGTGTGAAACAATCTTTTCTTGAGGTCCACAAGGTTTTTTCTCCTGCTGTACTATACCCATCTGCAAACGACTCCTCTCCAGTTTCTAATTTTGAGTATTTGTTAGAAATGTTTTTACATCAGCTGCCAAGGTGACAACAGAACAATCCTATCTACAGTAGAAGGAAATGTTCTCTTCAAAAGCATTGTACAAAACCAAAAGGGAAATAATCATTAAAATAAAGCATTTAAAAGTATGCTACAGAGTCCTTGATGTGTCTTTCCATCATCTGAAGATGATGTGAGGTAATTATTAAAAAAACCCAAACGATATATTCCTAGGCAGATCACTAAAACTTCTTGGGACTTGTCTGGTGTATTTACATATGTCTCATGACAGTTACCCTGCCTTTTCCTGTCTGTTGTATGAGTTCATCTACCTTGGTTTTAAGACTGATACTCAAAATAGTTGCCTTGGATATTCTCTGCCTTAACTGCTGGGCACCAAATACATGAACCAAATACTCAAGGACATGCTAATTCTATCTTTCACACCTTATATTGCTCTTTATAAAAAGATAAAATTGATTTTCAGAGACAACATGCTATTACAGTAAAGCTTCATCCCAAAGAATCTCCATATAGCTGAATGGAACAACCATAGTTATTCTCTGATAGAGAGCTCCCTTCTGATACGGACAGGTAATGATACGGCTTTCCCAGCTCCAGACACTCAAAAATCATGGGTTAAGTCCATCCTCAACACATTCAAAATAATAAGTAAAAAATGCCAATATCTTTTTTTTTTTTATTTTCCGCTGGGGTTTTGGGGCTGTATGTGTGCTCATAGCATACTTTCAAACTAGTTTTTTCAGCCAAGAGTACTTTTTTTTTAAGTTTTTAACTAAAAATTGGAATTAAGTTTTTGCTCTTCATCTCCAAGAGCTGAGGTTTAAGAAAATGCATTAAAGAGAGAAAGGCCCCAGATAAATTGCAGGAGTGGGGAAGACAAGTATAAGAAAACCATGGAAGATATAACATGTATTTCTATACTATAAAATAAAACTGTGGTACCAAGAAAATTATGCAAAACTTTTAATTTAAAAGGAATTGTACAAACATTCAAAGTGCCAGTGTTTGACTGTTCAATTTAATAAAAGCAGTAAGAAATATGTTTCTCATTTCACTGCCTCTTGCTATTCATACAGGTTAATTCTCACTCTGCCAGTGGCTTATTTCTTCAATTACAGGATGTACCTTCATTATTGTTGATGCATTATATTAAACAGTAAGTGTCTTATGTTAAAATTCAGAAACTTGTGTTTGCCAGTCATCCTCCTTAAACAACAAAACCTAGAATCTTCTTTTTAATTAAACAGTTGTCTTCAATATGAATAGTTGTCATAAGCTACTGCCATTACCCAAGGCGTAATGTTTCCAAAGATCATTATGGAATTATTCAATAAGAAAGCCCACACCTGTATTTTTTGAATAGCATATGGAATACATAAAAACAGTCAAATTGCCAAGTAGACAGTTCTCTAGTGTGGCTCCCAAAGAGAGGAACTGTGTAACAGTACTGAAGAACCTTTTGGGAGTTTCTACAGTTTCCCATTGTATTCTGTGAAGAAATGAGACAAACACCTTTATCATTTGTGTCATCTGCTCTTATTACTGTAATACTCATCTTTTGCTCTCACTTTTTCCATGGTGTCTGTTGTAGATATTTGACTCATCTCATTAACTGGGCTATCATAGTTTGATGAGGAAATGGTGTTACTGGAGAAATCTAGTCATCTCTCAGTGAGTGGTGGCAAAGGCAGAGTGGGTCCCGCCTCTTGCTATGAAACCAGAAGTTCCGGTTTGAGCCATGTGTCCTGTACTGAGCGCAGCAGTGAGGTCTGTCCTCAAGTGACCCAGTGTGGAAAGGGGATAATCTGGATTAGGTAACCCAGGGTAGCTGGAAAGGCAACTGTCCTGTCACTCACTTGCGCATGACTGACTACACAGTAGATACTAGCTTACCTTAACCACGCCTGATCACTTACAAAGTCTTGGGCTAACTGGACAGATCTCAGCATAATGAATCTCATCTTGATCAGTGCCTTTGGGCCGTTTCTTAAAAATCTGAAATAGGAAATTTGCCTGTGAACTTCGCAGTCTGTAGAAATTTTCCCTGTATGACTGGCTAAAACAGAGAGCTCATCAAAAATACTCCCATCTTCACAGCTTTAAACCTGTGAAAATAGTGGGAAGGTATATCACTGTATTTTCCTTTCTCTTTCCCAGTTCTTCTTTGGTTACCTCAGTAATTTACAATGAAATAATAATCTTACAGAAATATTATGTCTTGGAAAAAGAACCCCAAAGAATGCTTTTTAACAATGGGATTCATTATTACTCAAAGAAAAACTAATGTGACAGTGTCTCCAAATGTGATTAAGTTCATACTAAGATAAATACCTAAGACAAGTGGGATAAATTGCCCTTGAGAAATGTTATTCTTTTTCTATTGCCTACTGAGGGAGCCCAGATGACTAGGTTAGATTATGTGCCTAATTTCTAATAGTCTAAAATTAAGTCAGCAGAATATTGCCCTAGAGGGTTGTGTTATAAAGATCATCTCTTTGATGCCTCACTGTTTTCAGTACAACATTGGCACCAGAAGGAGCCTTGAGTTCAGTTTGATGATGGAAAACCAGTCCTATTGTAAAACTAAAAAAGATCTCTAAATGATGCAAAATGCTGTAAGACAAACAAACAAACAAAAGCTCACACCATTTCTTCTGTCTTCAGAAACCTGAAAAGGCTTCAGATTGTCTGTTTTATAAAGCTTTAATAATTGATGCGAATACATTTAATTGTCCTGGTGCTTCTGTTTATCTGTTTTTCTCAGCATTTTACCTGAAAAGCACCTTAATGGAGAACTGGGCAGAAAAATATATTTGGCAGGAAACTGTGGATTGTCAGAGCACTGTTATCTTGACAAAGAAAACCACATAAAAGTGGAGGAAAATATGGGACAGAAATGTCAACTCCTGCTGCTCCTTCACCAAGATTACTACCATTAGAAAGACCACTTTCCAACAGAGCAATGAAAGAAATAGAGCTGAAATTTATAATGCTTCATCTAAAAGGAACAAATACTTCAGATGTTGTTAAGAAATATACGTGTTAAGAAAGATTAAAAAACTGACTTCATGGTATAAAGAACTTTCATTATGTAAAGATACAAAATCATCATGAGGCAGTTCCTACCAAGAGAATTTAAACAGAGCTTTAAAAGTGTCTTTGCCTGCCTGAAAAAATATCATAGATTAAATTGCTATTGAATTTCTACCCTTTCAGATGCCTGTTTAGACACTGAAGAAATCCCTAGTGTGGGAATAGCTCTTGTAGCTCTTCTGTAAGACAGAAGATGAGACAACTCCACTACTTCTAAAATTTTCTGGTTTTTTTCTAGATATGCTTCTTCCACCTGTTAAACTAAGAAAGCGGATTGACCAACATCTGAACAGATATGAGAAATGTAGGACAGAAGGAGTTCTCTGCAAACTCCATTTCCTACCTTACGTTACATATTCTTGTTTCTTTGTCTCTGTTCCTTAATGTCTGCTGCAGGAGTGTTAAAGTGATTGAAGGATTTAACTTGCGCTTAGAAAATCTGAATTTATTTCCCAGATCTGCCAGTAATTTCTCTGTGTGAACATGAACAAACCACTTAAGAGCTGAGGTTCAGATATGTTAAACTTGCATAAGTCTTCAGAAGTCTGTTCTGAAGACCTTGGGACAGTTTGGCTGCATAGGACATGCTTGGGACAACCACCCTTTCCCTCCTTCATGTTGATACATAAATATTTGCATGGCTCCTGAATGCTTTAGGAGGTGTACAACAGTAACGAAAAGCCATGCACCTATCTGGTGATAATGTGGGTTATTCAGTCTGGCTCTTTTTCAAGGCAAATAAACCCGAATAAACACAAGACCAATTGACAAAATAATGTTTCTTTATTACATATGTTAATATTATAAGAGGTTTGTTCTTGTTTTGACATCTGTAAGATAGTCCATATCTCTGTAGTAATAAATGGCCAAAATGATACCTTGTTTAAGTTTTCCCGCATTTTCTTTTCCTTTTAGGATTCACTAAAAATTAACATTTTTTTCCCACATCAGAGTAAGAATCAGTTATAACATTTAGCCAAATAAAGTAAAAAATAAAGTTTAAAATTACTAGTTCTTGTCACTAAATTTCATCAAGTGTTTAAAAGGCATCAGAGAATGCATCAAATCTAACCTCAAAATGCATTCTAATGAAATATTTTTCTGTACAGAGTATGACATATCACCACATACTTATCCTGGTAATAGACCTTCCTCAGAATCACAACTACTAGTTACAACTAGTGTTATAAGATTATTTTTGGATTACAGCAAGAAGAAGGATAATTATTTGATATTGATATGAAAATGTACTGGTTTATGAATCATAAATCAAAATAGAACATTACCCAGGAATTTTCATAAATGAGTGAATGTACTTTATTATCTTTTAAATTTATGTTTCTTTAAGAAGACCCTCATATTTGTTCTGTCCCATCATTATAGGTTTGTCTGCCACATCTGTCCCTGAACTTCTAATAACTTTTGAACCTTTTAACTTATTGCAGACTAATTCGACACAGAGGTGGAAATTTCATAAATAAATTCTTAAGAATTACTAAGAATTCTTCTAATTCTTAATCTGGCTGGGTAGAAGAGTATGTGTCCTAATGAAAGGAAAATTACCATATTAACTTATATCTGACTAGGAACCACAGAATTAAACCAGGAAAGAGCCCTTAGAAATGACCCTGATGCATGGAAGGATTCAGTCAAAGTTGGCCCCTTCTTGATATCAAATTCAATTAATGATGATAATGATGAGCTCTGACAACAGAAACACTTGATTAGCCCCAGTGTTTACAGAACAATGTCTCTGTTCTAAGTCTGCTGTGCTTACACCCTGATAAGAGGACAGTAAAGTCAAGGCAAACTCATTCCAGTTACCCAAGTGAGGACCCCGAATGTTCTCTGGCTTTAAACTGTCACCGATTTCATGCAGTTTCAGATTCAAACACCTCTCTTGATCAAAGTCAGTTTTTTTTTAATGAATTCTTCTTGCTTGAAGAAAGTTTTCTTTTTTCTTAACCTAGATTGTGTTAGAAATGTTGATATTAAATGAGATGAACTTTAAAGGTTCTTAAACCTTCCTGGGAGTCCACTGGATTCTACGCATACATCAAATGCAACAGTCCAAGACACGCAGCAAGTCTGACTTGATTATTTAGAGATCTCTTCTTGCTTTAAATTTTACAAATTTAGGAGCTAAAAGTGACCTTGACTGCGTCTTGTAAGTCATTAGTACAGAATACGCAGAAGATTTCCATTCTTTTCTAATCGTAGAAGACTACAGATAACACTTACTCCTTATCCCTAACCTTAAGCAAAGACTAGCTACCCACCTGGTTAGGAGCAAATATAGGAAGATAATTTAAGTGACCTTGGCACGCATGATGTGAGCCAGCTAGCACTTGTGTGCACTGGTGATGGAGATAAATGCCTGCTTAATGCACACAAAAGAAAAGAAGGACATTGTAGTTGAAGTGCCAGGGGTTAAAACCCACAACATTTGGTCTGGAGTGTATGATTCTTTAATAGTGCAAGAGGCAAAATCTGCTTAAATTAGTTCAACCTAAACAAATACAACCATTTATATGTAAGGTATGTCAACTCCAACATTTTACTTCATTTTTACTTCTTGATTCACCCCTACTTCAACTAATAAGGAAAATGTAAAAATGTTTTTGAAAGTATCAGAACATTTTGCCTAATTTTACTTACTATAGTGAAAAGCTGACAAAAATTATAAGTAAAAAGGGTCAGATGTATACATCTGAGGTGAGAAGAACAGGAAGAAAATGGATAAAAGTGTGTTTTGCTTTCTTTAATTAGATGGTCACACATATCTATATTTCATGGATTTTGCTTATTAGTTTTTAAAAAAAATATATTTTTGGTAGTATATATACATAATATTTTCTTATTTTAAAATATTATTATATTTTTACTTTTTATATTATTTAAATGTTTCTATATGCTTAATATTACAAGTTTATTTAATATACTATTTAATATAATAATTATAATTTATAACTATAATACATACATACCATAAGCACTTTTGGCGGTCTTTAACTGAAGCATAGATGGTGAAGTAGCTTACTACGTATTTCTTGATTTTATGATACAGTTAGTAGGTATTTTCTGTTTCCTTCTCAGACTACACCACTTATACAGAGGAAACAATATTGCTTAACTCATAATAACCCTTAGTGGAGCCAAGCATGTGCAGCAAACTCCAAAGGACCACTTTGAGTTAGCAGAGACAATTTGTAGCAGTTTGTAAGGAGCTTGTAGAAAAAAGCTTGGGTGAAGTACCCGGAGGAAGCCTCAATCTTTTTTCTCAGAGCTCTGCTAGCAGTAGCTAGAACATCCTTATAAAAAAGTAATAAAGAGTCTAGTTTTTTAGAAGCACATAGCCTTTTCACGTCACTACCCAGCATATATGAAACATGGTGGCAAGGAGGAAAGCTAGGGAGAACAACAAAACAAGTCAGTATGGTTAACAGCAAAACAAACCAGCACTTAGAGTTCTAAGTAGGTGACTCATATGGTAGGAAATGAGATAATGAACAGAAATAGAGCCCCAGATTGAGGACAGTGGAAAAACTGTTTGAATTCTGTCACCTCAAACTGATAAAGTGTCTGTGATAATAGTTTATTTATCAGAAAGCAAACAGCAATACAAGTGATAGTGTTGAGAAACTTGCTGTTATATGTATTTTTGCAAGCATTAAAAATTTCCTAATTTTTGGCAGGACTATATCGTGGAACTTGTGCCTCCAGGCTTTGGGGGAGATTGGTCAGAGAAACAAATTTAAACTCCAAGAATAATCTCCAAATAACTAATGTAAGTGAAACATTCAGAGAAAGGGGCAGAATAAATGTGGATGCTCAAAATAAAAGAATTCACAGGACAGGACAGGTCTGAAAGCTGAGGAAAGCAGGCAATACAGAGCAACATTTATTCTGCAGAAAGCAATATAGAAGTCTGAAGGACGAAAAATCAGCTTCTGGGCAAAAATACAAGAGAACAAAAAACCCGACCGTCTTTCTACCTAATTAATTGGCTTCTTCAGTAGGAAAAAAGTAACTGAGGAGGTCAAAACTGCACCTGGAGAGAAGGCTACTTGTGATGTGGTTTGCACACCCCTTGCCAGACAGCTGCTGTGATTGCTGTGGTGCAAAAGGAAGAAAAGAAAAACTGCCTTAGGTGTTGCCTGACAATGACTTTATGTTATTATTTTTTTATTCCCATTAAGGAAAAAGATTAAAAGAGTGAAAAAGTTTTAAATAGTTTTTTTTCTGATGAATGCAATGAGAGACCGAGGGGAAGAATGTGGTGAAAGCCGTTTTGAAGAAACAGCAGTTTTGAGAGAAGAACAAGTGATACTATAGCAAGCACGAAAAAATATCAATAAGCACAGATGTATCTGCAGATCTGGAAGATAAGTTCAGAAACCACTGACCTGAAAAATAACTTAAGCTAACTGTTGCGGTCATGATAAAATTTGAGTAAGTACAAATGGAATTATAAAGGGGACAAAAATTAGGTTAAGATCCCATGTATTTCACAGAAATCATTATTAGTCTACAAATTCCTTGCAGTAGTGCTTATGTCTCCTTATTCTGTACAAAGCCAAGCGCAGTCCTTTGTGCTTAATAAATACTTTGCAACAAGAGTAATATGGTAGGTTCTAAAAGGATTTTGGCTTTCAATGGCTTTTTTTTCCACAACCGAAGTGATAGTTTAATGATTCATAGACTTTAATTATGTTTCTCTAGAGAAATGCCACTTATTAAATAGCAGAACTTCAACTGAAAAGTAATGCAGGGAGATCAGCAGGAGCAATGAAAACAAGTTCATCTTGGAATCGTATCGCTAGCTGAGCATATTATTTTTTACATGTCACGCACACATAGATACACATTTTAAGATTTCAAATAGCTTTCTGTTTCAAACACCACCTGAAAAAGTAACTTTTTGTTAAGTAAGAATGTTTTCTTTTGGAGCATGTGGTTGCAAGGTAGCCCTTAAGTTTGATTTTTTTGTAAAGTAGAATTCTCGAATTCCACAGCTCTGCAGTTTATGGGTTTGTTTTAAAACGGCAGTTGCCAGAAGCCTTGTTCATCCCACTTTGTTCATCCCATAATGTATCTTTTTGTTTCTCCACAAATTAAATTATAATTCATAATTCTCTCTCTGAATTAGCTTCCCACAGAGATCCTTATTATAACAAATGTGGTTGTTATAACTCATTTTAACAATTTAGTCTATAAATTGGTAGAAAGTACTTCACGTTTTTCTGTTAGTGAACAGAACTTATTTTTTAAAAGGAATTTAAATGTATTATATGTACTGCAAGCTGATTGGGTGATAAATTTTTGCATAGCTGCCATTACAGTACATTAAGCATGTAATAATGCAACAAATAGGAATGTTAGCAGCAAACCTGAATGTGAATTTGGAAGAACTAAGACTGAAGAGAAAGAAATAATACTTTTGTGAAAAAACTTATATGTTACGGTAGGTGTAAATGTATTCTAATAAATATTGAGATTTCAAATAAAAACTGCTGCCAGAAGTGTTGAAAAACTGTGTTATTACAGCACACTGTGATCACCCTGCAGGTGATTCTGAATGATATGGCAGATATGAGGATTTATTTATAGATAGATAGATAACTAGACTCATATATCTGTATTTTAAGCTATTCTTTAAGACTGGAAGTTATTAAAATGGATATTGTTTGCTTTCTCTCTCTTAGCGTATTCCTAATCTGTCAGGGGAGAGTAGGCAGGAGCAGGCTGCTCTGGGGCCGGATCCCCAGCAAAAACGTGCAGCCCTGCAGCACCTGCACAAGGCGAGCGGGGCAGGGGTGGTGGTAGCGGCTGGGGACGTCCTCATGCCTCTTTTTCCCAGGAGGTGCTGCAGGGCTGCTTGGAGGCACCACCTCTGGGCACAGGCAGCCAGCCCGCTTGGTGCAGAGGAGACTGCAGAGCCCGTCGGGGTGCTCGGAGTCCTGACAATTTTCCCCACTTCTCTCCCTTCTGGTTTTCACAATGCAGTGTTTTCTTTCTCTTGTGTATAACTCTCACACACCACACTTTTTTCTTGTGGAACCTCTGTCTTAAAAAAAAGTAGGTATCATGTGACTTCAGTTTTTTACTTGCCGATACTACATTTCTCGGCAATTTCCACCATCTATAGTGGCATTTAAAAAAATATCTTGGAATATTCTTTTTTAGGAGGTAAAATGCCTTTTAAATATGGGCATCAGGCATTTTTATGTTGCTACACTTCTGTTAACAAACCTGTGCCTGGGATCTGAGCCCTCCAAAGTCAGAAGAATTTCCAATCCTAACAATCCCTTTTTTGCATTCTCTCATTCTTTGCTCATGTAATTGGTTGAAATAGGATGGATAAGAATGAAACAAATTCATAGCTTTTAGATCTTCAAATGTCCAAATTGCTCTCTTAAGAACAGAAACCTTGATATTACTTGTTAGTTCACAAATCTGTCAATGCTAAGAGGTTATTTTTAAAGCGGGGATTACACAATGCCACCTTGATTGTACCAAGCTTCTGTTTTTCTGAACAAATGTATTCGCAGTCTTCATCGGCAGAAAGCCCATACATCTAGGTGTCTTTAACCAAAATTGTTCATGCCATTTGGACAGTAATATTCCAAACAACTGAAAAAATGGAGTGATACCTTTTGGCATTCTTGTGAAAGTACATTTTCATTACCTCAGGAATTTTTGCTGTGATATCACCACAGAAGATCACTTGAAGGGGAATTTATTGATGTCTGAGTAATTTCATCAAGGGTTTATTTAACACAACACAAACAGTCTAGATTAATCTCTCTGGGCTATGATGGAAACAAATTTCTCAAGGCTCTCTGGAATACAATGTGTAACAGGGTCCAAAGAGAGCAACACAAAAATCTGTCAGTCGAAACACATATAAATGCCATGAAAATGTCATTGTTCTAGTGTAAATAACTCACTGAGTTCACCCAGTTTTTTCTTATGGAAGCTGTAGCAATAAAAACTGGGAAATAGCTAGTTTTTCAGGAACTTGTAGTCATCACTCATCTGTAAATCTGACAGTCCACGGGAGGAGAGGTTGGGTGTGGAACATTTAATTGCAACCATACCACTACTCATGACATGAAAAGTTCTTTTAAAGTCATAAAAATCATCGCCTGATGGCAATCTAGTATGCTTCCGCTCTGCTCTCTAGGAATAGTTGGTTTCCATTTTAGACTATTTTGTTCAATTAGGCTATGTAAAAAGTAGGACACCAGACAATAGACACATTTTTCTTTTCAGGAATGAGCTCTCAGTACATTTTGAAGAGATCAGTCACCAAGGGACATAAAGTTACTTATGTTACACAATCTGAACCTCTGCTTCCAAATTCCAACATCCAGTGTTTCTTATTTGGTCTTTATTTAGCACTCAGAAGTAGACTGAATGTCACATGTTTGTGTAAAAGGTTCATACTGTTATTTAAATGGATTGTTTCTTATAGTGCACTAATTGTGAAATCACATCACTATATGTCCAAATAGCTAAAATAGAAACCACAAGCTAGGCAGGAAAAGATATGTTATTTTAGACTAGACAGAAATGTTAATTAAGAGTTCTTACATGCTGAAGTTGGGAGGAAATATCCTCATGTTCTATCCCCCTAAACAGGAGGAACTACCCTGACAGATTTTTGAAAACTTTACCCAGAAACAGCATTGTACTAGCTAGAAAATTTTTAATATCTTTCTCCATTTCCTTTCCAGGTATTAGGGGTTATTACAGGGAGAATTAAATGGCATATTGCCTAGAAGTACTGAAAAGCCAATCTCAATATATACAAAATTACAAAACCAACGCGTGCCAAATAAGTTATGCAAGTAGTTGTCTGGCAAAATTTCTCATAACCTAAACTGATTCTGTCCCAAGTTGCTTTCCAAATGGATATGATCTAGGGAGCAAACTAGATCTTCTGCTCATGATAGATGGCAGTCATTTACCTATTACCTTTATTATTATTAATTAAATCTTTTGAAGGTTATGGCTCAAAATGTCCTGTTCTTGCTTTTAGATCCATATTACTTTAAATCAAGGTCAAAAGGAAAATGTGATTCTTTTATTCCACTTCAATTACAGCAATGCTTTTCCTGACTGACTGAGATATTGATTTTCCCATAGCTATTTGAAGGTAGCACATTTATATATGTGTGTATACCCACCCACACATACACACACACTTATACACATGTTTATATGTATAGATACGTATTTGTATATACACATACACACACAGAGATGCTGAAACTGGGAAGATTTTTAAAAGTAAAGAGGCTGGTTTTGTACTGGAGAATCAATAAAACTTGAGCATCTGAAATCCAATTTGTACCTTTGAAAAATCTTCTCCATAAAGATAATCGTCAGAGTTAATAATATGCAATAGAATAATCCTTTAGAAAAAGGGTTTAGGTTCTGCTTCAGTACTTATGCTGCACACCTTATTGGAAAAGAAAAATGAAACAAATTGTGTTCCATTTGGTGTATTTTCTTTTTTCTATATATAACAATAGTATCTTTATCACTGATGTCCATGTCTTTTAGCTTCCCATAATTTTGTCCTAATTGGAGTAGTAGATCTTAAAACATTTAATACAAGAGAAATCAGGGCAAAAAAAAGACTGTTCTGTCACGTTTCTCTTATCATTTTTTAGAAGAGGAATGGGAGAGAATGACTGTTAAATTAATTAATGATGTTGTACTCTAAGTATAAAAAGTAAAATTATGGCTGTAGATAAGAAGACAATCTGTTCATTATTATTTTTAAATAGTAAATCACTAGGAATTGCATTTTATAAGGAAAATATAATAAAATTTATAGTAATTTTGTAAGAAATGAGAAAGTGTTTAACAACAAAATATCTTTGTTAAAATATCTTGGTTTTCAGCTGAAAAATAAGCAATTGTACTTTTCTGAAAAGGGAGGCAGTTCTTACCTGATGACTTCAACTACTAATCTCCTCTTGATATTGAAAGCTGGACATCATTTTGTCCCTAAGACAATGTTCCTCAATTGCCCAAGGTCAAAATGGCTCCTGTCTACACCACAGGGTGTTCTCACAGTATTTTGCAATCCTTTTGTATGCACATGGCATTGTCCATCTGTCCAAATCTTCTAACCACTTCATGCCACCTCTTCTCTTTCAATGTTATCTTTTCTGCCCTCAGACCTCCTTTAGGTTTCATTTTTCCAAGCTTTTAATATTATTCCTTCTGTAGTTCCTCACTATCATTTTCCTATCACTCCTCCCTACTTCTTCTCCCATCTTTTCTATCCCTTCTCTAAAAACAAACCAAGTCCTGGTCCCCTCATAGATGGACTCCTGTCCCCGTCCACACAGTCTTCCTGTCCCTGCTTCCCTCTTTTGCATGGAAAACTCTGTTATTGTCTCCAACCTACCACTGTCATGCTTCAACCCTTGTTGATGACTTAAGCTTTCTTGCTATGTCCTTACTTCATTTCAAGCATGTGTAGAAATTCTTGATTTCTCCACTTCCTGGCTCTTGAATTTCCACTTGAATTCCTCATCTGGCACTGAATCTGCACTTGCTTTCCCTTATGGAAAGCAGTATTTTTACCATAATGCTTTGTTTATCACACTTTCTTCATATAGCTTCCAATTTCTTTCCCTGTTTATCATTTCTGTTGTTGCAGAACACCTGAGTCTTCTCTTCTGTTTTCCTTTGCTCCAAGCTGCTGTTAACTAGGCCAGACTAATCCCATCTAATTTTAGCTGTCTAAAAGCTAGCATGCAGCCTGAGCTGTTCATCCTACTTTTTTTATTCTAAATGTAAGAAAGATAGGCAGGTTCAGAGACTGATTTACAATGCTTAGGTATCTCAGGATGGGAGGAAATAATTACTTTTCTGTATCAACTATCAGAGGAGTTTACACAGCTACATTAGATTGCACAACCATTTTTAAATGGTTAAAATGAATCCTCCTAATATATATTTTAATTGTAATTTCATCCTCTGACTTTTCCGCTTATGATCTCCCATGCTTATTCCACAGAGTTCTGTATAAAATAGTATTTTCGATTTCTGAATTAAGAATTTAAAATGAATTAATGACTAATTTCTCACCAGTAAAATTCTGTTTCTGCTAATATAATTATATTTTTTTGTATTTTACCATTATTGAAAACACCTTTTTGCTGTATTACCTTTGGCTTCTCACTGTTGTTACTGGGCTGATGACCAGGATAGTTGAAAAATATATCTGTCCCATAATGAAGATAGATAGATAGTTTTAATTCAGCTTTGAATATACAGTTGCTAACCAGGAATGAAAAATATCATTATTAATAGAAGAGGCTGGACAAATAAGACTAGTTTTAGGTATAAATTAACAGACCTGAGAAAAAAAAAAAATGAAGGGAATCTAGCTGTTCTAGACATGACAAAAAAAGCCCCAAACAACAGAAAACACAGTTTGCTGATTATGTTAGATGACTACAGACAAGAAATATGAGGTATAAATAATTAGATCTGGAAGCCTTACTATTTGATTTACAACATGGCTTATTTGGCATAATACAGAGTTTGTGATATAATATACATATGTAGTTCATAACAAACAATTCATACAATAATGTTAACAAATTTTAAAAAATACAATAATAAATATAAAATATGTATTAGTTGATATTATGTATTCATTAGGTAATATTAATATAAAATATTAAATCACACAAAATTTTAAAACAACACATTCAATATTTATATTGCTATAAAAGGTCAGAAAATAAAAAGGGAAGAAGTATTGCCATCTAGCTCAAATACACATATCTGCTCTGAAGTGCAGAACGTTGTTGAATCCAAAGACAGCTAGCGCATAGCAGCAAAAGACAAAAAGTATACCATATCATGGTATGATCCAAGATATACATACCAAGCCAAGAGAGCCGAGGTGGATATAACTTTTTGTAAAGAAAGAACAAAATTATCTGAATCTGGGGACTGAATGGCTTTACAGGTACGTTAAATGGGCATATGTTGGGAAAGGAATTTTGAAACTATTCACTGGATTCATGGAAAGAACTGGGGATTTGATTGATTGATAGAGGAAGCAAAGGTTGCAACAGAAGAATGTTTTTTCTCCTTACTACAAAGTAACTGACAAAGGCTGAATGCACCTTGGGTGGTGGTGATCACGAATCACTGAGGCAGGAATAAAAATTAAGAAAAAGTGTAATAAACCCAGAAAACTTCAGAAGACATATTTCAACACGGGGAACTGGGAGCTACTATCCCCCTCAGAGAAAGTCCAAGGCAAAAACAAGTAAAAGAGAGTTGACAGTTTCTTAAGGAAATACTATTAAGTATAATTCCCAGTCATATTTTAAGAACTGCACTGAGCAGTCCCAGGATTGAAGATGGGTATTTTTTAGATTTTGACTGAGGGTTCAGAAAGACAGGGAAAGGGCAAACATATCCAACTTTTTTTTTTAAAGGGGGAGCTGGGAAGATTATAAAGTCAGCTAAACTATAATTCATGGAAAACACTGCAGGCAATAATTAAGCAAACTATATATAAACTAATAGAATGTATAAGCAGATAGAATTTAACGGGAAGATGACTAATTCCAATACGCATTTGTCAAAAAATATAGTCTCTCTGTTTTAATTAGAAACACAGCTAGTTTTGAATTTCTGGAATCCATTACTGCATAGATAAAATATACATTGTCCAGAAAGACAACTACATCTACCTTTGGACAATATTGCATATTAACATGAAACACGTTACAAGTGACAATACATTTATGTATGTGAATTAATGGTTTTGTTCATTTCCTAATATTTATTGATTTATTTCCCATACTATCAGCAGAACTGACACTACAGAGCATCTTTTTGATTATCTAAATAAATTGCCCATTAATAGATTAGAGGAAATCAGAACTATTTTTTTCACCGTAATATATACTACCAGAAGAGGATCAAGTATGTTGGCAAAGGCAGAGAAAGTTTATTGCGCTAATTTATTTGAGAAAGGACAGACTAAATTTAGATGTGGCACTTCAGGACATGGTTTAGTGGGCATGGTGGTGTTGGGTTGGTGGTTGGACTTGATGATCTTAAAGGTCTTTTCCAACCTTAGGGGTTCTGTGGTTCTGTGACTGTTCTTAGGGTTGTCTTACACTTTATGAGCAAAAGCATTTGGAGTAGATAAATGTGTAGGTCTTTGAATGCAAGAAAAGCATGTGCATGGAAACTCCTTGCTTGTTAATGAAAGAAGTTAAGCATTTTTACTATAACCCACTGAAATACAACTGGGAGGGACACACACATTTATATAGTAAACGAGAACAATTGAAAAGAAGTAATATATATAGTCTAATAAAAGTTTGTATTACTGCCAAGATGTAAGTGTTCATGCCAAAAACGTTCTGGAGCATAGTTGCCAAAAAAAATCTGAGAGCATTATGAAGCATACTGAACCTATACATGGAGGGGACTTAGCGAAGAAAAAAAAAAAGTATGTTTATTTTTAGGATTTAAGCAGCAAATCATTATGGTTCTTTTACGCACAATAAGCAAGGCTCTGAGCATGCTGACAAGCATTCAAGAAAACATTCATGTTGCTTAATGAGCAGGTTGGTCCTTAAATTCAGGAGAAAGGCTCAAAAAAACCATATTTAACATGAGCATTTGGGACAAGCTAAACATCCAAAATGACACAAAAACTTCCATGTGTTGTTGGACATGGCTTAATAACACTCCTGTTATCGCCAAGCTGACTCAGTCAGCTGCTGATGGAGGTGATTCAAGATGCACAGAACAGGCATCCCGAGATGTGTCTTGAAAAAGATGAAAAGTCGGTTGCCATTGCTGCTGTGTGGCTTTCAAATGAGAAGCTCCATGAGGAAGCCGCAGGCCCTTAGGAAGACTTCCTAGCCTGCATTTTCCAAAACAGTACTCTAACCACCAGGTTTTGGGGGCTGGATTGTGATGTTTTAGCTTTCCTCTTGAAATTAGTCCACTGAGGGGTCAAAAAAAATCAAGATTCAGGGATCCAGGAGGGGAACTGCAAACTAAAGGCCAGTGACAAAGCATCATGACTGGAAGATGGAGCTGCCATCTTCTGAGAGGAGACTACAGGGCTGGGGCTCTGCTTCAGAGCAGAGAAGGCTGAGGGATTAAAGACTGAAGTTTAAAATCCATGAAGGCAGAGGGTAAGGTGAATGCAGAGCTGTTTGTTGTTTACCAAGTCCACAATCCTGGAACCAGAGGGCACTCAATGACACCAGTAGGAGGTGAGCTTGAAATAGCGAGAAGTACTACTTTACACAGCAGGTACTGAACTTTTGGAACTTGCCGCCACAGGAGGTTTCTTATGTTCATCTGTGAAAAAGGATTTCAGACACATTCTCCTCCTTAATTCCTTCTTGTGGGCTGGCTAAAGCATCTCAGTGCTCAGACCGCTTATGACACCTGATGCAGGAGCCTAACCCTCCTCTGTCGGATTGCTGCACAGCATCTTCAGCTCTTACCTTGACATTATGAATTCAGCGACTTGGAGTGTGCTCTTAACTTTGAAGCTTTACAACACTACCTGCCACAATGGCTGACAATTTTTGTTCATTATCTGCCTTTTTGCAAGCAGGCACATACATTTCTTTTCTAGGAAAGCAGTTTAGTTTACATAACATTCTCAATCTTCCCTGTGAAATAGGATGCAGCAAATACGCTCACAACAGTTGGGAAAGAGAGGTAAATCACAAATATGTATGGTAGGTGGCTCAATATAGGTGGTAGGAGAGAGAAATAACTAGAAATTGTGATTTGCAAGCTGGTCATTTTAGTAACGGTACTCTCTCAGATTATGGCAAGTTTAAATGGAAATTCCTCTTCTACCATTAACAAAGCATGAACTTCTGAGTATAATGACTCCTCCTTTTGACAGGGTATGAAGTTTATAGTTAACTTTCTTCGTTACTTGTCCCTTTATCACAATATACATTGGAGAAAGAGTACAGCTTTAAATATTTTGGGGCTGGAAGAAGGAGAAGAAATGTGACCACTGACTGATTTTGTTTCTTCATTTATTGCTGATCCTAAATATACAAACCTGTGAGACAGACCCAAGCTGAATAAATTTATATTCATTTTCATAAGACAAGAAATTTTCTTTATTCTTGTATCTTTTTCAAAATTAATCATTGTTATCATAAATTCAGTTATGATTTTCTATTGTTGTTATGATCAAGTATCTTGGAATTAAGGTCAATAATATACATTAACATAAAAATTATTATGATGGTGTCATGACATCTTAAATTCCAATTTCAATTTGAACTGCCCTTTGCTAAAATCTACATTGATTTTAATGGCTGAAGAAGGGCAGAGAGAGGACTCAAGTATTTTTCACAGTAAAGAAATAATTAAGTAATAATGAAAATAATATGATTGAAACCAGAAGTTCTTTCTTCTACAAAGCCCTGACTGGTAATATGGTGCTGGCTCACTTAATTTCCAGCTGCTAGATTTCACTAAAAGAAGCTAAAAATAAATTCAATACTTTCCTAAAATTACTTTCCTATGTAAGCAAGTGCTGCAGTTGCCATAGGGATGTTATAACATCAAAAATGGGAAGCAGTTCACATAGTGGTAAATAAGCACACTGGTGGGCAAGTTGTCCATTTGAGCATGTCTCAAACAAGAAATCTCTCAGACTTTATTTTTTGAGAGGGGGGTGTGTGTTAAAAAAACCCAAAACCCATTGATTTAGTCTGCAAGAGTGCAAATCACTGAATGTAGGTATTCACAGATGTGGGCATCCGTGCAGATGCAAGACACATACTGACAATGCTGAGTGCTGTAGCACCTAACCTGTAGGACCTTACACCTTCCATTGAAAAGGGATAAAAATGTTGAAAACATCTGTAAATTCTGTGAAAGCGAAAACGTCATCATGTTCTTGCATTTACCAGTTCAGTGAGCCTGGAGCTGTCCAGCCCATCCTTATTTTCCTTTCTCCTTTGTAATGCATTAAGTGACTGAATTCTGGTAGTACATTTCCCCCCCTATACTATCCATTTATTTTGAAAGTCAATACAAATAAACACAAAGGTGCCTAACAAACCAATGGACTTCCTTTCCAAGGTTTCTTCATAATGTTCTACATCATAAAATTTCAAAGGTCATATGATAAAAATAAACAGTGACTTCACTGAATTTGATACTACTGTCCTGATTTACAGCAAGTAGTAATCTAGCCCCAGCACTCAAGCTTTTCATTCTGTGCTCAACCCAGAATAGAAAGCAAATGGCTGGATAATAAATACCATGGAAACAAGACACCCCCCTCTCCCCCCAATTATAAAGAATCAGTTTGGGAAAAAAAAGAAGAAAAGACAGACTGTGTGTAGTTAAAATAGAATTCACTGGGGTTCTGCAACAAGATCATTTAAATACAAAATATTATGATAATTTCTACATTTTTCTTTTGTACGTGTCCTTGGTACATGTCTGAGGGCTTTTTCTCTTAAGGCTGACAGTTTTACCAGTCTTACTAAGTTATTATCAACTTACTGTTCTGAACCCGGTTTCAAAGAGGTCCCTTTACTAGTCAGGTCTTTCACATTTACTGGACCAAGTCCTCTGAATTAGCCTCTCACAACACTGTTATGCCTCTGCTTTGAGCCCACACTCACTTGTTTCCTCAGATATATAGTTAAAGTCTACGTTACCCCCTGAAGTGTGCCCCATCTACTTTGCAGTATATGTATGGCTACAGAGTGAGTAATAGAGCTCAGGCTGGTCAAGGATGTTGACTGTAAACATTCCCTCTGTTTACTCATTCCTAGCTGGGATTTAAACTACACTACATTTATGGCTCCATTTTACAATATTAGGCCCATAGCAGAGGACGAGTGCTCAAACTTAACATCTACATCCTAGAGTAGTGCTCTATGAGCAGATTATATCAGGTTTCATGTTAACCCCGGTGTCAGGACAGAATTAAGTTAGAAGAATCATCCGCTATCTCCCCTGATACTTCTCAATTAAACTAATATTATCTGGGACCATGTGGCTGGCCAAGTGGAACAGATGCAAACAAGTTCTCTAGAGTTTGAATTATAGTGCAAAAAGTACCCATACTAACTTGAAAATGTGAGATTTTTACCCAGCCTTTCTGTGTCCAGTGTTCAAAGCATGGTGGTTAGGAGACAGTGAATCTTAAAAAGTGGGTATCTAAATGGTACTTGGTCAGATTATTACCAGGGCTGCTAGAACCCCACAAATCGGTCCAGATTTGGAGTGAGATATGAGTCATCGCTCCAGCTTTTAACAAAAAAGATTTTGTGTATTACACTAGTCACATAGATTCCCTTTATGGTCAACAAGGAGAAATGACATTAGCCAGGCTGAATTAATCTAATTATTTTAGACATGTACTGAAGCATGAGATAAATAAGGTGACCTGTGCTCTGGATATGCCTATTTATCTCCTTTGGTTATAATGGAAACCTAGAATGAGCAACTCAGATGTGTACATTTACATGACAAATGTCTATATTTGGGCAGACAAAAATCACCTTGGTTGCTCATACTGTCCTTGCAAGCAGTCAGCATTCATATCTGAGCTCAGATACCATGCTCCTTTGTAGAAGTCAATGCCAGAAATGGCTTTACAAGGATCTCAGAAACCTTGCAGGAAATTACGGATAGGAAGGACGCATGTGGCAGCTGGAGACTACAAAGTATGGTAGCATCCACATCACATGCTGGATGCACAGAAAGTGCTGGTCAGCTCTGGGAATACCATCAGGGTTGCCTCTCACCCTACTGCATGTGCCTCTGGTCAGCTGGTAGCATTAATGGACAGCCATTGCAGTATGCATGGCAGGAGAGAGGCAGTCCCACAGGTCTGTATCAATGTCATCTTCCCTGTTCATGTCCTTATGCTTAAATAGCCAGTCACCCAGTGAGAGACATTATACTTGTGGCTCATATAGTGACTCCCTTGAGAGGTGCCAGTGTGTTTCTCCATGAATACTTTAGCATTTTATACATGTTGGAATAGCGTCAATGGAAGAGCTGGAGGACACTTTCCTCTGGAACATCCCATCATGTAGTCTTATCAGGCCCTGAAAGGTGGGATTTGAAGAAAAAGTTAATTGAATACTTGTTTCCCACCCCCTCTATTCTAAGCAGTGAGCTGTTGCTAAAAATCAGTAGTTCCTCCTGCCCATATTTTATTAAGTTTGTGCTTTGTGTGTTTCATTTTATCACAAGTGGCTGGAAATGAAATATGCTGGAAATGGCAGGAACAGTTGGTTTCAATACGTCTGAACTATTTCTTTCAACCCAACATGAACTCTATTCAAAAAGAATTTTGTAAGTTTTGCTTTTGGCTAAAATGATAAAAAGATACTGACCTAAATGTACAGTGATTATTGGTTGTCCCAGAAGTGTGCTTTTCAATGAGAAAGGTACTTGAAAAAAAAAATGACCCAACTGTCCTGCCCCTCTACCTGTCTAGTATGATGGCCTGATAAGCAATATGATACAATATTTAGATTGAAGGTAGAGCTGATTTTTATAGCACTGAAGAAGACCCCAGAGTGGACAGAAAAGCAGAACAGACCCTTGTATAGAATTCGGTGTTTTGAAAAGCCAGGAAGCATACTGCAGTGAGTGGTCCAAAAAGTCCCATGTAATTATGTGATGCTCTTTCTGAGGTTGGATCCATTGAACAATTTTTGGAAGTAACACTAATCTGTAGGAAAAATAGTGTTCAGATAGGTGTCAGCTTCCATATTTCAATACATTTTTATGTGTGTATACATATATGTAGTTTATATATGTAAAACTGTATATATGGTTATATGTACGGTTTTATATTAATCATGAATAGAAAATTTTACCTTATGTCGTGCATGGTCTTTTCCTGTTTATATGTATACATATGTGTATATATAAATACACATACACTCACACACATGTGAATACATATATAGCATAAGAAAACTGGATTTTTCATTTCTGACCAAATACACCCAATGCATATGAAAGTACATACAATCAGTACAGACTGATTGTATATATGGTAGAGTGGCCTCTGTAAATTTTTTTGGTGGTGTTTAAAGGGCACTCTGATTTGAAGGTTATTACTCAGGTGAGCCTTTTATATAACAAAATAGGCGAGGGAGAAGCCTGGAGAGATCACTGTCAGATGCTTTCCCAAATGGCTTTAACAGCAGCGGCTGAATCTTCTCCCCTCTGGGGAGCACTGGTGCTGTTACACCTCCAGCATTTGCTGACACAGAGACTTCTGTTTCCAGTTCATTGGCATGAAATGCAAGATGGTGATCAGGTGGGGATAAAAAATTAAATATCAAATTAATGTTTCATTTTCATTGTGTTTGTTTTAGTTGTTTACAGGTAAATAGATAACTGAGTAGAAACAGTTAATCAGTTGAACAATTTGAAGTTGAACAAGCTCAATTGACAGTACTGTCCGTATCAACATATGAGAGCAATACTGTTAATGTCATCCAGGCAATTGCCCACTGAGGCTGGGTTAAACACTCCAATAGCAGAACTAAAAGAATAAGCTCCTTTGAAATGGCAGGAGTGTGTCTGTTGGGGTGTTGCAGTCACAGCAGGCTGTCCAAGCTGTGCAAGACGTGGAGGGATGAACCAGTTCTGCTGACAGCAAGCCCCTGCATCCTAATTCAGCCTCTAGCTAAAGTTCAGTCCAGTTCCTCCTCATTCCTGACATGTGAGGTATGACAGTTTCTGGTACTGAAAGTGGTTGCTGAAGAGGCTGCCGAACAGGATAACCGCCAGTGGCTGCCCCATATTAACCTTTTCACTACTGGATTTACTGACAAGCCAGCAAGCAGTGGAAATTTTTCTGCACTCAGATAGACAGGAACAAACTCCTCAGGTGGAAAACCTAACCCCTTCTCCTGTCAGGGCACTCCAGAGAACTGACTGTCGAAGTTTCCCCATCTGAAATAATGTTAGTAGGACCCCACGTTTTCATGAAGACTTTTCCCTGTCCTCTTAGAGTTTATTTCATCTTTCTCTCTGCCCCCTGTGCAATGTTTTTGCAAATGAATTAAATATTAAATTCTTGCCACAGTAACTATATGGGAGCTGACAGATATACTGTGCCAGCAGTACTTGCCAGGTATATTATAGGCCAGCTATCCTATATCAGATACACTATGCTGGCAGGCGTACTGTGCCAGCTTCTGACAGCATACGCCACGCCAGGTTCTGCAGCTTCTGACCAGGCCAACTGTGGAATTACAGAAAGTAAGGCTAGACATGACATTGCAAGGCGTGTAGTTTATCCCTCTACCAAAGACAAGATCAGCTGCTTCTGAACCATTCCTGAAAGATGACCATCCTACTGGTTCCTAGAACCAAGTAATGAGAGTAATTCCACAGGATAAATTATTCTAGTAAATAACAGTTGTATTGTTTTTTTATAATGTCTAATATAAATTTTCCTTGCTACAATTTATGTATATTACCTCTAGTTCTGTTCTCAGAGAATGAGGAATGCAGTTTATGTTCTTTCCCAGTTACCTTTAAAATATGTGAAGACTGTTAACCCCTCCTTCCTCCCACAACTCAGTAACCTCTTTTGTAGACAAAAAGAACATAATTCCTCTGGTCCTTTTGTATAGGTCTTACTCTTTAGGTTGCAGTTCATTCTCTTTGCACAGCCCTGGACTCTTTATGAGAAAGGACAACCATTAAACAATATCAACTCATGACTTTGCTATAATCGCGGAATCTGAAATGAAAGCGTGAGGGTGAATTGTTATTTCTTTCCAGAGTAAAATAGTCTATTCTTTCATTTTTTCAATGAGAACTTTTACCTCTGCTAACCTGAGACAATTGCTGAGGTGCTTTGAAGGCAGTACCACCTTAGGCTCTATTTTGCTTGTAATTGTCACAGATGCAATTGTATCGATACCTGCCAAGCTCTCTGCAAGGAAGGTATGACCTCATTACACAGGGAAGAAAAGAGCACATATGGTCCCTTAATCTAGTAATAGACACTGATATCCCATTGATACTATTTTACATGCAGGAAATGTATGTCTTTGTGTTTGAAAAGATCACTGTGAGAAACAGCTGTATAATTCAGAGATTGTTTGAGAACCCTTATTTGCCTGATCTGGTGCTGGAGGGCTGTGGCAAGTTGCTCGCAGGTCTCATGCTTCCTTAAGTCAACGCACTTTGAGCCACTTTTACTTGGCTGAGTGGTGATGTCAGCCCATCAGACTGAGGTAACTATCATGTACCAAGAGGGGGAATCTGCAGAGACTGCAATAGGAAAAAGATTTTTCCAGTCTGCTGTTCAGGATGCTAGCATACACACTCTCATCCCTGGTATCCAACTCTGACTTGAGGGACCAAGCACACAGCTTGAAACGTGGCCCCACATCGCTGCCTGCACCCTGCTGCAATAATAATGCAGATACAAACAGGAACAGAGCTTCTACCTGGCATGGCTCTGTGATATGTCAGTAGTTGGAGCAGTGGTTGAAAAGGCGCAAAACACCACTAAGCACCTCAGCGGAAGAAATCTTAATAGTGAACACACATGACTGCAGTACACACTGGAAGTGGCAAAAATACAGGTAGTGTATCTGTCCACAATGACAGACTTTACAGATAGGTGTAGTAAAACTGGTTAGACACACCAGGAGCCCTTACTCAGCTGTAGATTGCCATGTTGATGTCTCCTAACAGGAGAGCCATGATGAGAAGCAACAGCAATATACACACTTTTCCCCCCACAAAGATGAAAAAGACACATTTTTGGGTGCTGAATATGAAATTTGTTTACCTGTATATACTTTTCTCTTTGCCAAAGCCAAGTAATTTGTTGAACAAACATAAACCACAGCTGTATTTTTGGTATCTCTGCTATATGCAAAAAGGTCAAATGCCATAAAATCTCCAAATAACTATTACATATAATATTACATATAATGTCCTGTGTCAAAGCTCTGTAATAAAAGACTGACTTGTGCTTAGAGAAAATTTTAATCTTTAGTCCTACTTGGGACAGAAATAAAAGGTTTTTTATCTCCTTATTTTTGACCAAACTAAAGTGTTTTTTGAGAGGTTGGTGTATTTTTCAAACTATCCCATCTTGGAAAACAAAACCTTAAAAACAAGAAAGGAAACAACACAAAATAATCCTTACTCAAAGGACCTAAATCTTTATTACTTTCCACTTACTAGTTTTATCTTCGCAAGGTATTTCCCTCTACAGTTCCCCATTGGCCAACACTGCTGGGTGAGATGATTTATCAGCAAATACAGCTTACTTCTGGATTAACAGTGTCTTACCTTTATATAATAGTAAAGAGGGCAGCTTCTCATTCAAACATCTGTTGCTTGCAGACGTTCCCTGCCAGAGCTCACTTTCCAGTTCTGGATGTGCTGAATCTTTCTTTCCTCCTCTTTGGTCTGTGCGATTAGTATCATTATGGGCACTAATTTGGGGAAGAGTGGCTGGATTGCTGCTGGGCGGAAAGGGACCTGGTGCTGGTTGACAGCCGGCTGAATATAAGCCAGCAGTGTGCCCAGGTGGCCAAGAAGGCCAACAGTGTCCTGGCCTGTATCAGGAATAGTGTGACCAGTAGGAGTAGGGAGCTGATCATGTCCCTCACTCGGCACTGGTGAGGCCGCACCTTGAATCCTGTGTTCAGTTTTGGGCCCCTCACTACAAGAAGGATGTTGAGGTGCTGGAGCGTGTCCAGAGAAGGGCAACGAAGCTGGTGAGGGGTCTGGAGCACAAGTCTTATGAGGAGCGGCTGAGGGAATTGGGTTTGTTTAGTCTGGAGAAGAGGAGGCTGAGGGGAGACCTTATCGCTCTCTACAACTACCTGAAAGGGGGTTGTGGTGACGAGGGTGTTGGTCTCTTCTCCCAAGTAACTAGTGATAGGATGAGAGGAAATGGCCCCAAGTTGCACCAGGGGAGGTTTAGATTGGATATTAGGAAAAATTTCTTTACCGAGAGGGTGGTCAGGCATTGGAACAGGTTGCCCAGGGAGGTGGTGGAGTCACCGTCTCTGGAAGTGTTAAAAAAACATGTGGATGTGGTGCTTTAGGACATGGTTTAGGGGACATGGTGGCGGTGGATTAATGGTTGGACTTGATGATCTTGAAGATCCTTTCCAACCTTAGTGATTCTGTGATTCTGTGATTATTTGGATATTTTTGGTATCCATTTCCTCTCCATCTTTCTACATGTGCTGTTGGTTGAGTGATGATTTGGATGCTTTCATAAGAAGGTTGTTCTCATCTTTCCCTTTTAAATCACAACCTCTGGTCTTGTCAAACCACAAAGCAAATTTTTTCTGGGCTCTGCCTGACCAGCCATTCCAGGACATAATTTTTATCACCTGAAGTGCAGGGAGGAAGAACGGTCTGCATGAATCAACTTGCAGACAGGAAGTTGCAGGACATGAGGACATGAGTGCAGTGGATTGTCATACTGTTGGAGATTATGCTAGCCTATAAAAGAAAATCTTGATCATCACTACTGTAAACTACAGACACATTCATATTTGATCAGTTGCTCCTTTGACATACAGAATACAGAGAGGTTATTCAAGTGTGTCCTAAAACTACTCCGCATTTACTGAGGAAATTGAGGAAATAACCTGCATATTTGTCTCCGACACAAATAACACAAAAAACATGTAGAGGTGGCACACAGAAAAAACCATCAGCCACAGGTTCCTTTCACTGAGGGTGGCTCTAACCATCCACTGGGGAGCAGCAAGATGCCCATACCCAGCCAAAACTCTTCTTGGTGCATCAGACATACCAGAAAAAACAAATATGTGTTTCTGAAGAATGTCACAGTTTAATCAAAGAAAGTTTCACTGATGGGATTGTACCTCCCAAACATAAGGGTCCTCTAAGTTCTCCTTTGACAATGCAGAGTCACCCTCTGCATGAAGGTTAGGAGTGCGAGGTACAATCTGATTTTAAGACAGTAGAAATGGTTCCCGTTAAAATAAAGAGTGAGGGAGCAGGAGCTTTTGGGGAAAAAGAAAACTCAGCATACAAAGAAGCTCCATTCTTCCTTCCTGTTAACTCTCCCTCACCTCAAAGCCTGCAGAAGTTTTTCTCAGCAGAGTTATAGACCCATATCAGGACTTTAAAACATCTCCTTATAACTGTCCTTGTTATTCCCTATATAATTCCCTATTCTGGGAATTTTTACATACCTGTCTTTTACATATATTTTTTACTCCTTTGTGGCCTAAAACAGGCTGCAGAAGAGTTAGCTGCTGTCTCAGTTACACCTTTCTTGTGCTTCCTTCCATCCCAGTGGAACAATTTTCTTCAGAAGGTGTGATCCCACAGGAATTGCCTGATATGTTTCCCTTAATTAACTTTTGTATAGTTTAGAGGAATTTGATAATTCACTAAATCAACTCCAGACATTATGACATTTCTTATTAAGCACCTGATGATGTGGTCAGTTCCATCCACTTCATAAGCAAGTACAACAGAAGTGTGACTTCTGCTCCCCCTCCCTCCACTTTAAAGTTGTGCATCTTCTGGATATCAAGGAAAGCGACTAAGGTGCAACACCGTCTACGAGTAGCCCTCAACCTCCTGCACAGCCTGTTCAACCTTTAGTGGCATCTAGTGGCAAATGAGTTTGTAAGGAAAATCTTCACAATTAAACGGCAATTAAACCAGTGAAAACTGGTTTCATCTTCATATATGAAAGCGGGAAGAATGGAGCTTGCAATGCATCAGGATAGTGAGAACAGGTTGCTGACTGCCAGGCTACCTTATGGGTCTGAAGCAGGCTCCAGGCATTATTAGACCATGTGACCAAATTAATTTTGGTGATAATTTACAGAGCTTCTGATGAGACTTTCTAATTATGGTTTGAAATAAGGACTATAGGGAGTTAAGAAGCTAGTATTAGCTACCTTTTGCAAATCAAAGTGTTATTTTTGCTACTTTGTTGATTATAATTTCTTTGTTCCATAAAGCCATGTGAGACACTCTTTTCTATCACAATGTGAGTGCCTCTTACTATTACCCATATAAATGTCACAACAGATTTTAATATTGCCTTGGCAGAAGAACTGAGTCTCTCTTCCTAAATGAGATTCACTAGTATTTTGATTTTATTAGATGTCACAATACTTTCTTCCCCTGTGTAGTAATAAATGTATATGGAACAATATGCTAGATAGTGGCAACCCACAATTGAGAGTCAAAAGATATTTGTCTCATAAATATATGTTTCCATATTCAGGCACTATACTATTATAAGTTGATAGAGACCTCTAGCTCTGCTTGAATAACAGTATGCAATTTTTAAACTACTGTGTTTTTAATGTGTTAGTTTTACACAGAAGTTAGCTGTACACAAACAGAAGCAATTTAATAAACACTGTAGATGAAATAGTCTGTCCAAATTATTTTTAAAAAATAATTCCAAGTGACAAAAATTCAACCCAAAATATAAATACAAAAAATTCCTATAGTAAGTACCTCCACAAGTGCAAAATGTCATGCAGGAATTAATTTATGTATATGTGTTGGTATTCTTTAGCTCTATAGTGGGTAAGAAAATGGCTGTGAGTATAGCATTTACAATCCTTGAAAATTTCTGAAGAAAATTAATATTTACATTATATACATCCTTATCTTCACGTAACAAAAAGGAAGGGCTGATGCAAAGTTTAATAATGCTCATCATTTGTGCTGACCGAAAAGGTATTGTTTGAGGATGCTTTTCAGTGAAATGTTTTCAACTAAATTCTTTCCTTTACTGAGATGTTCTCAGATTAGACCAACTTTGCATAGAAGCCTGGTAGGAAATGCAGGAGGAGCTATTTTGTCCATTGTATGGCTGCAAAATACTATGTAGTCAAATCTCTTAGCACAACTGAGATGACAAAAATACTGCAATACGCCATTCTGGGAGCTGTTGATAAAGTCTTTGCTTCTGTATTCTAGAAATGCCTCCTTTTTCCTGGGATCTGCCACTTCCTAAAGGTGCTATAAAGCGGTATGCCATAATATCTTAGCTCAGCTTTTAAAAAGAAGAAATTAGTGTTATTTTAGGACATGGAACATATCATTGAGTCACAATTCACTATTTAAGAAAGCAACAAGAAAACTTTCTTCAGTGGATTAATGAATGAGATGATACATTAATACAGCAAGTTCTTATTTCCTTTGCTGAGGGATATATTCACATTCTGGCAGCCCATAAAGCTTGGAAGGCCAGAAAATGTATTTGGGCCAGTTGAGTGTGTTTGTCTGCCAAATTAAATAATAGGCCAGAGACACTGGAACAGGACTAGAGGATGGAGAAGATAAGTGAAAGCAGTGCCAGCTGAGAGGTCTAATGGTCTTACTGGAAAGTGGCTTGAACAGCTTGCAGCTGAGATGAGACAAAAACTCCATGTGGATAGAGAAGCCCTTCTGTCTCTGAATGCCTTTTTCCACTTAGTGTTTAGGAAAGATGCAGAAATGATTTGGATTTGTCGATTTGCATAGTGACAGGAAAATGGGAAAAGATGGATATGTTCTTCTGACACTGCACCATGACTTCAGATCAGCTTTTGCTCTGTTCAAGAGAAAACCTTCTGCTGGAAAAAACATTAAAGCATGTGCTTAGCTTCACACAGCTCCCTATTAGTAAACCTGAATGGTCAGAAAATTATCTACAACACATAACTGACGCTAGCAGCGAAGAAACTCTATCCATATGAAACTCATTGGACATATAAAAGAAATATTTTCTGTGGTTCAAGACATATTGACTGTATACCTGGGAAGTCCCAGAAAAATATCTCCTCCAGAGGAGGTGCGTTTAGAGGAAGAAAACCCTGATGGAGTTACCCAGCATCCTGGAGGCATGAGAGTGCCTAAAACAAGAAGTAGAGTCTCTAGTTGTCTTCTAGCGTGCACTGAGCTGACGGCTGACAGCTAACAGCTGATCACAGAGTTTATTATCTTCAGTGCCATGGTGGCCTTTAAAGAACTAGTAACTTCGAGCTAAAAGAGGACTGGTTGAACAATCTAGGTGTGATTCAGGTAATCAGTATACAGCTAGTAGGTTTAGGAATGCTGCTTAAACTGAACTGGTTTTTGTTCTTAAAGGCTTTTATTTTTCAAGCATGGTTCCCCAGCAATCTAAGTGTCCTATATGCTTCTCTCCCTCCAAATCCAAGAATAAATTTTTTAAATTTATAGAGTATCACCAGTGTAAGCCACGTTTGTTTAAAAGATGTGGCAATACAATGTGTTTGCCAAAATGCTTAAAATCTGAAATAAGCAGTTACATTTGTATCCAATATGTTAGATTAAAGTAAAACATCCAAATAATACAATTTTATTTTTTAATATAACACTCCAGTCTAAACATAATGGACTAAACGGTTGTTGTTAAGGCAAAGCCAAGGTCAGATTTACATAAAACTATTTTAGGGGAGATGATATTTG
>NW_010555466.1:0-26978 GCF_000687285.1 Phaethon lepturus | reverse complement strand
GGGAAAAGTTCTAGGTACTGGTGGACTATGGAATATGCTTCAGTGAGAGCAGCAGACAAAGAAGGAGCAACCTAATGATTATTGCTGTCCTTATGGGCTTTACTGTGTTAACCCTGAGTCACAAATAGGAAAATTAACAACATTTTCTTCAAAGTAGTTCCTTCCCTGCAAAATTTACCTACACAGTGAGAAAAAAAATTACAGGGATGAAATAAATATGCAGTGGGAAAGAAGGCAGAAGCATAAAACAAATAATGAACATTCTTGTTTATTTTTAACTGATAGGAGCAGCAGGAGGGAGAGAAAGAAATGCCTTTAGGATAGTAAAGTGCATTTAAGAGAAAGGAAGGAAATAAGACATCAGTATGGATAGTATAATGTAGGTAAGGGAGAGTACAAGCAGCTTGAATGTGATGTCAAAAGGCAAGTGGAGTTGATCAAGGGATTCAATGAGGAAACGATACTGCACTGCATGCAAAAGATTAGTTAAGATGGAGAATCTACAAAAAGCAGTCAAAGAGAGGATACAGTTATTAACAGAATCAAAACAATACAGATAGGAAGACAAGTTATTTTTTGTTTTTCAAAACTCAGTTTGATACTTTCTACAGTCTGCACTCTGTGTGCTGAGCACCCTTACTATGGACAGCCAAGAACATTAGGAAACTCTTGTTGCTACACACTTGCAGAGAAATCAGCCTTCATCAAGCACTTATTTGTTGAGACTTATTCCAAGGATGTACTCTGTGCTCCAGGGTCTCTGAAAAAATGCTTAAAACAAATATTACATTTATTAGCTATTCAGTTATTAAAGACTTCAGATAAAGTAAGTCACAACTGCCTAATCACAGCGCAGCTATTGTCAAAACTAGATCAGATCAGCTTTGATTTTGTCTAGCTGAATATTGGAAATCCCCAAAAATTTTCAAGAAACCTTCAGGGATGGAGATCCCACAACCTCTGTGATTGACAGTGTTACATTGTCCTCCCAGGATGGATTTTCCTAATGTCCAGTTTGAGCCTTAGTTATTCTCTATCACAAATGCCTATCCATTCCTATAATTTATAGCAGAAGTTAAAGAGTTCCTTTATTAAAGACAGTTTCGATGCCAGGAGACAAGTTCTGTGCATTCAGCTACACTTCTCGTAGACTCTTTCTACTATTAGAGAAATGGCAACAGCACTAAACAGGTCAACAACTTAAAGGGGAGAATAATTCAAACATGCCTGACTATTTACACCGTTAACTTTATATTCAATGTGTACCTCCATTTACCATCACCTATGTTATGACAAAAAAGGCACATAGTTCTTACAATCGTGCTTTCCCCCATGATGCTAAACAGAGCTTTAACCTAACAGGAACAGAGAAAAGCTTCTTGCTGCATGCAGAAGTAGAGGTCTGAGATTACACCTTGCCCTGGATTCACGCTACAGGCTGCCACTGTTATGAATGAGGTTTTGGTCATTTGAGCCAGGGAATTGAAAGCAGCTGGATATAATGCTTGCCTTATGTGCTGTTGGCTACAGACATTGGCATTCCTTAGCCATGCAAGTCTCCTCTGTCCTTGGAGGAGCACTTTTTGAGTGCTTTAATGCCAGTAATAGGTGTATCCTCCTACTGTCACACCCATTCTTTCTTCTCCCTGCCCAATTAAACAGATTTCCCAGTTGGAAAAATCTTGTATAAGCACATATATTGGATGCCTGTGCTGCATCTCACTTGTAATAGGGACACATTTGTCAGTGAGAATGTTTTGTTTCACTTTTCTGGTTCAAAGACGAATGCAATTTTCTCCACGTATCTGAGCAAGGACTCAGTCAGTACCAGCAACAGAGGGGTACTTAATGGGCTGGCAGTTGTTTAGCATGAGTCTTGGATCTTACACTGTTAATATGCTGATGCCTTAATTAGTAGTCTTCATGTTTCTGGTTTCATCTTTAATGAAATAAGCACTCTAATTCTGTTGCGGAATCATTCATGCAAATCTGAATAAGCCTTTATATTTCCCTCACGAATTGGATGACCACAGCTTTGGAACTGCATTTGCAGTTTATTTCTAATTTGTATTCTCTTGTCAATGTACGTTTTCAAGTATAGAAGTAACTTAAAAAGGAGTAACTCTGCCCTAACATTAACCATCTGCAGCAAAAGAGTAAGCGCTTGGCAACACTAACTAGTTCATAGAAGTTCTTACTAGATATAAATAATCTTATTTTCTGGCAGAGAAAGTCCTCACAGTGTGATCTTTAGTTAGAGGAAAGAAAAATTATGTTAGTTGGCACATTTAGCAGCATAATGTAGTTATTATTAAAAAAGTGACCATGTAAAAATGGCACCTTGTTAAACAGTGTAACAACTCTCTGTGTGTATTCTGGGGCAGATTGGCTTACACTGTTTAAAACAAAAACAAACTTTTATTGCTTTCTACTCCTGTTAACACTGCTGAGCCAACACATCCATACAGAACAGCAAGAGGCCAGAGCCAAATACTGACTGAAGTGTTTTAGCAGCACTTAGGTGGACTTTAAATATGTAAGTCATTAATACAGATTAAAAAAATGGGGCTTCTGTAGACCTAAATTTGTAACAGAATCCTCTTTCTAACAGAAACCCTGATCACCAGGATTTTGAAGAACACGCCTGAAATTTCAAGACCTCTTGTGATACCAGCAGCTTTGATGATTCCCACCTGGCAGCTGTGTGGCCAGAGGTCTCAGGCCCTTGTTGTGGGAACATCTGGGACTTCTGGATGTGCAGCCATCTGGTCAGAGCCACTCTGTGTTTCTTCTCCATGCTGAGCCTTCTGCTTCAGGGACGCTTCAGGTGGATTCGTCATATGCCACACAGTGGCTGCTTCTAGACCAGTGAATTTGATGTGCTCAGGACTGCTCTTTAGCACAGAGGCTGTTGGAGAGAAATGTGCCTTATCCCTGTCTTAACTCTTATCTTCCTGCAGCTCAGAGTGCCTCTATTTCTCAGCAAGAAAATTCAAACCCCAAACCACGGAAAGGTACCCAAGACACCAGCTTTTTGACAAGACTGGATGGTGGGTGGCATTCTCCACTCATATTTTTGAAGCTGGGTTGTTGTATTCTATGCATGTAAGGAGCATCAGGGCACTGATATTAGAGCTTTGTGACAAGGTCTTTCTTTCATAGTCAGAAGTCTCCAGTTCTTGATTTCAGGGTTGCCCATGCATTTAACATTAAGTAGTCCCTACACTAAGGGTAAAGCAACAGGCTCTAATCTTAGTCTAGGACTGGTTCCTATATCTTTTCACTACAGTTAAACCCGTAGGCTATTGGGCAGGTTTGTTTCTCTTTTCAGGCAGACGGTGTAAAGAAAGGATATGATACCCCTGCTTGTGCAGAGCATATACTGTAGATGTGACTGGAAACGACGACTGAGTTGGTTAGATGGAGAAAGGTGGTCTACATTTAGGTGCCTAGGTGGTCAGCTGTGTAATGGCCATGGGGTTTCTGTTGATGCCCACAATCAGGGGTTTAATCACCTGGGGAACATTGACTTAAAAAACCAAAATGCCTACATCCTACGGCCACCCTGTGGGCTCGGTGAGAGGAAGGGGAGCTGAAGATGCATGTTTTAAAGACAGATGTCTGATCATATTTGAATTTAATGGATCTAGGTTTTATCCATATTCTGTTTTAGCTAATTCATGCACAAAATTATCGCCCCAAAATCGATTGTTCACTTTTGTCATGGAAGATAATAATACGTACAATGGAAAGAACCTCACTGGAGGTAGTTTGCCCTTCTGCATAGCGGTTATCAAAACATTCTTTTTACTTAAAAATTGCATTTGAATTAAAACATACCTGATCTACAGCTACTGACAGCTTGTTGTCTCCAAGACATAGAATTTGTTCCTCTTCAGTCCAATAAAAATACAGCCAAACTTATTGTTTCATTTCCCTACCCTTTTAAAGTTTTGCACTGTGTTGCATTGCAAACTGTTTATATCACAGAATTTTCAGTACCTGATGTCTTTGAGACTTTTAGTTCTGCTTTACTGTGAATCTTAAATTCCTGGATCTTTCCGTTATTCTTGGTCCCAGCCCTGAATTACTTAGGTGAGTAATATTAAGAAATAAATAGAATGAAAAGTAAGTAAGATATTTTGATTTGCTACAGAATTCTGTTTGTGTGCCTTTATTTGTTCATATTGTATCTCTTCCACCAATAAATTGTATTCTTAATTCTACTATTTGTATACAAGATGAAACCAACGTTTAAATGGGGATAGTATTAATATAGCAAAACCTAATTTTATTTAACATTGCAACTAAAAAGGTACAGATAAAAGTGCAAAATTAATAACTTTAACAAAAAAATGACAAATTTCTACTGTAGCAATAATCAATGGCACCCACTTTCTAGGAGATTTACTGTAAACCCTCTATGATGCAATTTTAGGATGTTTCCTAACATTTTCAAAGGAGATTTTACAATAGATTTGTGGCCATTTAAGTTCTAATACCTGCTTCCAACCTCAAAAAGCTTTGGATTTTTTCTTTTTCTGTAAGAAAATCACTATCCTGTGATTCACTGAAATCACCACAGGTAATTTTGGTTATAAAAAATGTAAACTATGTAATTTATTTTTAAGCACTTGTAAAGGTCTATGGTGCTGACTCAGAGATAATGGTCAGTTGTATGAAATGACATTTAAAACAGTTTTTAGAGGAGTGGTAAGTAAACCTTAAATGTTATTATTATAAGTTATATTCCAGAAGGTTATTCTTAAATGGTTAAGAATAAGCAACTACTTTGAGATAGCTAGACTTAGATATGAAAAGTCCTACCCATGATGTAGGGTAGTATCTACTGGCGTAGACTAGAAGAGTGCTACAGGCACATACATGAAAAGTCGTATGAGGAAATACATTCTCTTTCCTCAAACGTGGATTAGTCCTTTAATGCACCAGGGAGATGATCAGTAAGCTACTCTGTAGTTAGTTAACTTCAGTTTATTTGCCTCAGTATGATCAAATTTTAAAACTGTGCCCCTTTCCTTGAAATGGGTGAGAATGAACATGTGAATAAAAGGTTTAAATAATGCCAGTTGGAAAATAAACTACCTAGGGACTGAAGGTGTTTTTCTTTCCCTGAAGAATGCTGATCCCACAGAGCCAAAAGAGACACTTGTCCCAGATTTAACTGGAACTAGATTTAATCAGAAGTGCAAAAATGATGGCTCTAAGGCAGGTAAGTGTAAATCTGGTTCTCACAGGTGTCCAGCTTCCATTGACAGATGTGGAAGCTCAGCATTTCCAAAAGTCAACCCCGAGTGATAACCCCACTTAAATCTGGAAAGTTCAACTGGAAATTTGGGGGTGCCTACAATAACTAAAGTAAAAGTTGTTCTTTTTTCAAACTAGAACTTACAGACCATTTCTGCCTGGTTTTTCAGTGCAGTACTGCTTTTGCAATCACAGCTGAAATTTTGTGCTGCAGTGTCTGCAGAGCTCAGAGGAGCTGATGGAATCAATTCTAACTGACTGGTAAAGCCTGCAGCTATCAACATACTGCCTGCATTCCCAGCTACTTTATACCATTCATTAGTGCAGATGCTATCTTAGTAGGTGCATTAGTGCTTAGCATTGCCAACAACATTTAGGTGACTACTCAGATGCATTATGAAGAGATGGCATTTTTTACTGGTACTGTTAAATACCTGTAGTTATCATTCCTGAATCACTGCATTCACTTTCCTTGTATCTTGGTCTTGTCATACAGTGATTTTTTTTAAACTCCCTATTGTTCTGATGGGATTTTTCTGATTATGTTACAAAACAGATCAGATGAGGTCAGGCAAAATTCTCCAAATCTTCAAAGATAACACCTCACACTTTTTTATATTTATGATATGTTCTAAGACAAATTGGAAAAAATTCTAACAAAGTTTTGTTAAAGACCCAATTCTGTCATAATTTTGTCTTCAGAACTCCCCCTTCTTGATAATGAGAGTTTTGAAATGTGGATTAATGGCTAGAGCTGACCCCTATCCCTTCGCAATGACATCTTACTTACAATAGCAGAGAACAGTGTTTCAAGAAATGCTTGAATTCAAGATAGTTACTTAAAAAATAAGATTAGAAAGGTCTATATATAGTGTTATCCACGCAGGTCTCTAAAAGCATAAGTCAAATAAATTGCCAATAAACCCAGACTTGATCTTAAATTAGCTATCGGCATAACCTTCTGAAAAGCTGAGAACTTTCTGCAAGGTGTTCCTGTGAATATTTATGTATTTACTCTGTAGTTCACTAGTTACAAAGGTAAAGACCTGTGGCACTGAGTGTATTGCCAGATGCTCTTGACTTCTAATATGGTGATTTTATTCCCATTAAATCCTATTGGGGAGAACTTACAGGTTTGGACTGACCCTGAATGTAGCATGGGTTACAAGGGGAAATTCAGGCAGCTTTCTTTCACCATGCTTCTTACAAAGCAGGGAGAGTCTCTCTGTTCTTATGTATGACTTGAAGGCACTGATGACTCCATGGGAGCCAGGATAGAGAAATTAACACACTGTTCCTTCTCTGTAAAAATGAGCAAACTGGTACTAAACAAAGGATTTCTACATCCTTATATGTTTTCTCTGACATCTGTTATTGTGGCTTGTTTAGGAAAGAGGATAAGGAAAGGAAAATTCAGAGCAATATTTTCCTCATGGTGCAAGCTATGCCATAAGTCTTGAAGAGGAGTTTTCAGTGGACTCAGTGGACCTTTCTTATACACATTTATTTCATCTTGTTCAATCCAATTTGTATTGATGGCAAAAGATCCAGAGGCAGCGAGTTCCGCAGCTCTTTTACACAGAATGTGAAAAAAAAAGTACATCCACTCTTTGCTTTCAACTTGGTGCTTCATGATTTGATTTAGTGCCCTCCATTTCTGCTATTATGAGAAACAATGAAAAATTATTTACCCTATTATCTTGTGTGCAACTATTGATGGCTACAGGCTGTTCAGAAAAGACAGGCAAGGAAGGGCAGGCAGAGGCGTTGCCCTCTACATCAAGAAATGGACAAAGTGCGAAGAGCTGCCTCTGAAGAATAGCCACGAGCAAGTTGAAAGCTTTTGGGTAAGAATCAGAGACCGAGGCAACAAAGGGAACCTTGTGGTTGGTGTCTACTACAGGCCACCCAATCAAGGGGAATTTATTGATGAAACCTGCTCACTTTGGCTACAGGAGGCATCACGCTTACAGGCTCTTGTCCTGTTGGGGGACTTCAACCACCCCAACATCTGCTGGAAAAATAGCACAGTGAGCTGTAAGCAATCCAGGAGACTCCTGGAGTGCATGGTGGATGATTTCCTATGACGGGCAACAGACAGCTGTGCTTGGATGATTTCCTATGACGGGCAACAGACAGCCGTGCTAGAGGGGATGCGATACTGGACCTGTTGGTCACCAACACATGTGAGCTAATTGATGTTGTCAAGATTGGAGGCAGCCTGGGTTGCAGTGATCAGACACTGGTGGAGTTCACAGTCCTGAGGGATAGTGGGCAAGCAAAGAGTAAAGTCAGGACCCTGAATTTTAGGAAAGCAAAATTCCAGCTTAGTCAATAGGACCCCCTGGGAAACTGCCCTCAGGGACAAGGGAGCAGAGCAGAGCTGGCAGATCTTTAAGGACACTTTCCATAGAGCACAAGAGCTCTCGATCCTCAGGTGTAAGAAATCAGGAAAGGAGGGCAAGAGACAAACATGGCTGAGTCGAGACCTGTTGGGTAAACTAAAGGGCAAGAAGGACATGCAATGGCAGTGGAAGCAGGGATAGGTATCCTGGGATGAGTACAGGGACGCTGCCTGACTGTGTAGGGATGGGGTCAGGAATTTCAAGGCATGGCTGGAGCTGGACTTGGCAAGGGATGCAAAGAATAATTTCTTTGTTTCTACAGGTCAGTCAGCCGAAAAGGAAGGTCAAAGAAAGTGAATCCCTCTGATGAGCAAGACTGGCAGACTGGTAACAACAGATGAGGAGAAGGCTGAGGTACTCAATGACTTCTTTGTCTCAGTCTTCACTGGCAGTGTCTCTTCCCACACCTCTCAAGTGGATGAAAGACTAGACGGGGACTGGAGGAGCAAAGTCCTTCCCACTGGAAGAGAAGATCATGTTCAGGACCGCCTGAGGAAACTGAACAAGTCTCTGGGACTTGATGAGATGCATCCCAGAGTCCTGAGGGAATTGGCTGATTTAGCTATCAAGCCACTCTCCATGATATTTGATGAGATCCATCCATCTCTCACCAAGAGTACCGAGGGAGCTGGCAGAGGAGCTTACCAAGCCACTCTCAACCATTTATCAACAGTCCTGGTTAACAGCGCGGGTCCCAGATCACTGGAGGCTTGCCAATGTGATGCCCATCTACAAGAAGGTCCAGAAAGAGGATTCGGGGAACTACAGGCCTGTCAGCCTGACTTTGGTACCAGGGAAGATTATGGAGAGGTTCATCTTGACAGCGCTCACAGGGCATTTGCAGGACAACCAAGGGATCAGGCCCAGCCAGCACAGGTTCATGAAAGGCAGGTCCTGCTTGAACCACCTGATCTCCTTCCATGACCAGGTGACCTGCCTAGTGGATGAGGGAAAGGTTGTGGATGTTGTCTACCTGGACTTTAGTAAAGCCTTTGACAGCATCTCCCACAGCATTCTCCTGGAGAAACTGGTGGCTCGTGGCTTAGACAGGTGTCCTCTTCACTGGGTAAAGAAGTGGCTGGAAAGCCGTGCCCAGAGAGTTGGAGTTAAATCCGTCTGGTGGCCTGTCACAAGTGGTGTTCCCCAGGACTCAGTACCGGGGCTGGTCTTCTTTAATATCTTTATCAATGGTCTAGATGAGGGGTTCGAGTGCTCACTCAATAAGTTTGTAGATGACACCAAGTCCTGCACTTGGGTCACAACAACCCCATGCAACACTACAGGCTTGGGGAAGAGTGGCTGGAGAGCTGCCCAGGACCTTGGGGTGCTGGTTAACAGCCAGCTGAACATGAGCCAGCAGTGTGCCCAGGTGGCCAAGAAGGCCAACAGCATCCTGGCCTGTATCAGAAATAGTGTGGCCAACAGGAGCAGGGAAGTGATTGCACCCCTGTACTCAGCACTGATGAGGCCACACCTCAAATACTGTGTTCAGTTTTGGGCCCCTCACTACAAGAAAGATGTTGAGGTGCTTGAGTATGTCCAGAGAAGGGCAATGAAGCTGGTGAGGGGTCTGGAGCACAAGTCTTATGAGGAGCGGCTGAGGGAATTGGGTTTGTTTAGTCTGGAGAAGAGGAAGCTGAGGGGAGACCTTATCGCTCTCTACAACTACCTGAAAGGAGGTTGTAGTGAGGTGGGTGTTGGTCTCTTCTCCCAAGTAACTAGCAATAGAACGAGAGGAAATGGCCTCAAGTTGCACCAGGGGAGGTTTAGATTGGATATTAGGAAAAATTTCTTTACTGAGAGAGTGGTCAAACATTGGAACAGGCTGCCCAGGGAGGTGGTGGAGTCATCATCACTGGAAGTGTTCAAAAAATGTGTAAATGTGGCACTTCAGGACATGGCTTAGTGGGCATGATGGTGTTGCATTTGCAGTTGGACTTGATGACCTTAGAGATCTTTTCCAACCTTAATGATTCTATGATTCTATGATCCTTCTCTCTAAACTGGAGAGATATGGATTTGATGGGTGGACTGTTTGGTGGATGAGTAATTGATTGGATAGTCACATTCAGAGGGTAGTAGTCAACAGCTCAATGTCCAGAAAAGTCAGTGATGAGTGGTGTCCCTCAGGGGGCTGTACTGGGACCAGTACTCTTTAATACCTTCATCAATGACATAGTGGGATTGAGTGCACCTTCAGCAAGTTTGCAGATGACACCAAGCTGAGTGATGTGCTTGACATGCCTGAGGGACAGGATGCTATCCAGAGGGATCTGGACAAGCTCAAAGAATGGACCCATGTGAACATCATGAGTTTCAACAAGGCCACATGCAGGGTCCTGTACCTGGGTTGAGGCAAACCCCAGGCTGGGGGCATGAAGGGATTGAGAGCAGCCCTGCTGAGAAGGACTTGGGGGTACTGGTGGATGAAAAGCTGGACAGGAGCCAGCAATGTGAACTCACAGCCCAGAAGGCCAACAGTGTCCTGGGCTGCATCCAAAGAAACATGACCAACAGATCAAGTGAGGCTATTCTGCCCCTCTGCTCTGGTGAGACCCCACCTGGAGTCCTGCATCCAGCTCTGGAGCCCTCAGCACAGGAAAGACATGGACCTGTTGGACTGGGTCCAGAGGAGGGCCACAAAAGTGATCAGAGGGATGGAACTCCTCTCCTGTGAGGACAAGCTGAGAGAGTTGGGGTTGTTCATCCTGGAGAAGACAAAGCTCCAGGGAGACCTTATTGCAGCCTTTCAATAAAGGGGGCTTAGAAGAAAGATGGGGACAGACTTTTTAACAGGGCCTGTTGCGATAGGACAAGGGGTAATGGTTTTAAGCTAAAAGCGGTAGATTTTGACTAGATATAAGGAAGAAATATTTCTCAATGAGGGTGCTGAATCACTGGCACAGGTTGCCCAGAGAGGTGGTAGATGCCCCATCCCTGGAAACGTTCAAGGTCAGGCTGGACGGGGCTCTGAGCAACCTGATCTGGTTGAAGATGTCCCTGCTCATTGCAGTGACTTTGGACAAGATCACATTATAGGTCCCTTCCAACTGAAATTATTCTATGATTCTGTGTTTCTATGATTGTATGATTCTACCTTCTTCATCATGCTTCTGTCACGTGTTACTTTCTGTTTTCTAGGCTAAGTTTTAGTGCATTTAGACTCTGCTTGTATAGAAAGAAACCTCTCAGTTTTCTTTGATCCCCCTTGTTGCCTTTGAATATTTTATTTTCTTATTCTACTGTATCTTTCTGGAAGTGGAATGACCAGAACAAGGCATGATAATTAAAAGCAGTTTTCATCACAATTTCGTACAGCATGACAGCAGTTTCCTCTTTCATTATCTGTTCTCTTCTTACTAATTCCTAGCATTCAGTTTTCCTTTTGACTAGGCATTGAGATGGAGCTTTCAAAATCCTGTGACTTACAGATCTCTTCCTTCAATGATAGAACTTCATTCAGAGTTCATCATTTGTATGTATAGTTGAGGTTGTTTTTATCATGTGCGTTATGCAAATTACTGACAATGAATTTTATTTTCCATTTTATCACTCTGTCACTCAGTATTACAAAATGTTTTTGCAGAACATTATGGTCAATTGTCATTTTGGCCACTGAGGCTATATTTTTGTCATTTGCATATTTTTTCATCTCATTGTTCAGTCTCTTTTTCAGACTGTTTAAGAATATACTCGATCCCTAAGATAGTTCCACATGGGACTCCCCTGACTATCCTCTCCCTTTTTTGAGAATGAGTATTTATTGATGCAATTTGTTACTTATTTTTCAACCAGGTACTGATCCACAAGAGAGATTCCTACTTTTTCACATGACAGCTTAGTTTGTTTAAAAGCCATTGCAGCAGTTTCTGGAAATTCAAGACGGGTTACATGGGAAACCTCCTCCATGTGATTACTGACTCCTTGAAAGAACTCACACCTCTCAAATTTGGGAGACAAAAATTTGTTCTTCAGATGTTAAATCTTCTCAATTATATTATGTTTGTTTGATTATTAATATAATTTCTACTAATTGTCCTGGACTGAAATCCATATTCACTGGTTTGTGATCCTCTTTATTCCTCTTTGAAGTATATATTTTTTTTATATTTGTGTTCTCTTTGCTCGCTTCCCTCTGACAGTAGATGGCATAAGAGTAGATGGTGGTAAAAGAAACTGTGAAATGTATAATTCAGCAATTTTATATCTGGGGTTCTTTGGACCTCTTAGATGAATGTCATCTGGTCCTGTTGATTTGTTTTTATACATATTACAAACTGATTGCAAAATTCTTTCACCACCACCAATCTTGCATAGCAGGTGAGGTAAACGAGGTGGACTGATTCAAGGAGGTTCCCTTTATGACTGTACTTATCTCTCAGGGAAGATTTGTCTCCCCTCTAAATCTACATGAGACAGTGAACCTCATGTTACCTGTTGCTGCCTCTCATACTTAAGAGACACAATATAACCTATGGTATTTAAAATCAGGTTACCATTTCACATACGTACACCATAAAACCATCGCCCACACCACATGTCTGAAACAAATGATGAGAGTAAAAAAGGGCAATCCACGTTCCCCATTTCATTTGAAATTATTAAGAAAGCAGACCACTGTGACAAAATACTGTAGAACTACGGCTTAAAAAGTTTAATCTACCATACATTTGTAAAGACTGTCTACAAAGAGTCTGAAAATAAAGGGTCTAAGCTTTTTTGCTTTCTTTATAATACATAAAACAGGCTTGAAAAATTATACAGAAAAAAGAGACTCAGTCTCTTGTTACATATTAACAAAACAGGTTTAGGCAAGGCAGGGGGCAATGAGAAGCGTTTGACTTTTCTATAATGAAAAATTCAGGTTTTGTTTCTGCATGTTCTTTTCCAGAGTTTCAAAATAAAGTCAGTTCATCTTAGGCAGGCATGTGTGATTTTTCTTTGCATTGATGAAAACATTCTTGTCTGATTATTAGCATGCATGTAGAAATAAATACTTGGAAAAAAGGGTATATGAACATCTCTAATGACATCCCTTGTTCTCTCGTTCTCTCTCTTTAAGCTTTAATCAGCAAAGAGATGTGATGTAGGTAAAAAAGTTCTTAATGAATCTTCCCACAAAACTGACACGACATTACTGATATTTTTATGCTTTAACAATAGCAGAGAATGAAAGCCTTTAGAAGGGAAAAGCAAAAGCTCTTTCACGGTGTCTTTATCATAAAGAAACAAAGGTTACCTGTTAAAGAAAAGAAAATTGGGTTATGTGCTCTTTAAATATAAATATGTGACAGGTTCAAATAGTCATTTGAAAATAGTCTTCAAACAAATCTCCTGGTACTGTGCTATAACTTTTTTTTCTAGCCTAACAAAGGCTCTCAGTAAGAATTTGTAGAAAATTTGAACAAAGCCATACGGTATTAACTACTGTTAAAAATAACGAGTGTCTTCAGGAAGTTCTTTGCTACTTCAGCTACAGATGGAACTTGCTGTTCCTTAAGGAACGTAAGAAGTAGTGTTGACTTAGAAACAAATCAAAATCACTCTTAACCACAGGATTCACCTAGTATCTCCATTATGCAGAGGAGCAGTATTGTTTTCTCTTTGTTTTCCTGCACATGCTTTACACTATTTTGCCCTCAGGATTAGGATATGGCCATGGCTGAGAAAACATCCTGGAGATTTAAAACACCTTTTATGTTTCCCTTGGAATAACTCTTGTTGGAGATGTGAATAGTTCCAGAGAAATTCTGCTGGTTTAGATGGAAATTTTTTATAATTTGAAATGTAAATAAGTAAATAGAGTGGTTGGTAGGCATAATGTCTGATTGTTGAAACTACATAGTGCCAGGTTCTTCAAGAAGTTCAGCAGAATTCCAGAATGTTTCAAAAGCAGGCATTTAAAGTGGATGCAGAGTTATGAACTTTTGCTAATGACTTTTGCAGTAGGTACTGGCTTTTGTCTGCCATAAAATCTTACCAGTATTTTCCCCTTCAGAGTAAGCTCATCATATGTATTTCTAAGAAAACAGTAGCTGGTAAAACTGTGAACATACTCACAGATAACACCATTTTTCCATTGCCACTTCCATAAGAAATTGCAGTCATAAATATATGACTCTAGTTCAAGATTAGTGTAAGTATAGCTACACTTATAATCCACTAATCTGAATAGCTGCATTTCTCCAACATCTCTTTAACAGAGCTTTAATAAGACTTTGCATGAGTTAACAACCTATTACATTAAAAGGCAATGGTCATGAATTAGGTAGTTTTCATTCATCAGGTACTGTGTTTTCCTACATGTTTATTAGTGCATAAATAAATCCTTCAAAATAAATATGAATCAAATGGGACTTTTTTATTCCCTCTCATCTTCTCCCTTGTCTCACATTTATTGCCTTAAATCTTTTCTTGGACCTTCTTTGCCAAACCATAGATAAATTGGAACCTGCACCTGTTGCCACATCACTACTGAGTTGAGTTCATTGACCAGGATTCCTTACAGCCAGTGTGGAAAGCATCACAAACACACTCTGAGGCTGATCCCTGAAGATGTGATCACTTGGCTAATCTTTTCACTTCCATTATTCAAAGAACCCAAGGCACTAGCCTGTAAGCCAGTCTGTGAAATCCTTCCCCTTCACATAGATAAAGTGCTATAGTCACATGCATCAAAATCAAGAAGCTCTTTTGGGGAATGATGATTCTTAAAAGCCTATGGATGAGCGTGCCTTAGTGTTTTCTTCTCATGCTGTTCTGCCATCTACAGATGCTTACGTTGCAGCTGTGTCCCTTCATCCTGATTGTGTCCCAGGCATCCTTCTACAGGGACCTTTGTAGACTTCATGTGGCTTCTATTTCTTGATCTTCTGTCAGAGACTTGTCAGAATAAGAGTATGTTTAAGGCTTTGATTTTTGAAGACATTATAGAGGAAATCAGTACTTAGCTGTCATTCTTTCCTGAAGTCCTGAAGTCGCTTGTGTCCTTTAAATGGCAATATCAGCCTCATAGATGAGCAGCTGCTGAGCAGATGTACTTTGACCGTCCAGCCCTTCTTCCATGCCCAAGGTACGAGTGCAATGCTTGAGGCCATCCAGAGGACGTATCTTATCTCAGGGACAAAAGAAGGAGGAAAACTGTTAACATGAAATCCAGGGTCAGGAGCAATCCCAGGAATGCACAGTTTCAGTTGCCTCTCCTTGGGTAATGAGAGGTTCAGAAATGTGCTTTATATCCCGTTTAGGGGATTCACCTAGCTTTCCTCCTTCCCCTTATAATCAGGTTGTCCCAAAATAGATTCACAAGTGCTCTTCTTCTTACCTGATATAAATACTTCTCCGTTGAAGAGGCCAGGGACACACTCTTGGATCTCCAAGCAAATTGCTGGATGAATGCACTTGAAGGGTGGCAGCTTTCTACTGAATTTCTAGGTAGATAAATGAGCTGCTCATTGTGGATAGACGCCTCTGTCAGGTGAACAATGCTGTCAAGGCAAATGAAGATTTTTGATCTGGTAGAAGATCCCTGAGTGACAATATCATTCAGTTCTTGAGGCAGAAATAAAAATAGGATTGTTGTTATGAGTTGTCTTTCCAAAATTTTGGTATAGGGTACACGCCTTCCTACACTTGGATAGGAAAGGGAGTGTGCTGCTGCTACTGAGATGTGCCCAGGCAGGCTACACACTCCTGAGGCTACCAGCTTAGGTGGGCTGGTGGAGGGGAGCCTGTAAAAGCCTGTGCGTGCTAGCCAACCCACAGAGCAATACTGTGCAGCATGACTTGGGGGTGTGGTGATAAGATGCAAGAGTGTTGTGCTTCAGGTTGTAGTGGCAGATGCAAGGATGTTCTTGCCAAAGGTCTGAGTTTGTATCCTGTAGACCACTCACACAAGCAGAAAATCCTGTGGCACTTCCTGGGTTCATCAGGTGGCATACTCTGACATTCACTCCCACGGTTAGATAGCTCAGGTTCTTCAGGAACTCGGCTCTGAGGGGAGAGTTGAAGGCACTCTTGCAGGACAGTGTGAATACTGCTACTGATTATTCTGCATTTATTCAGCATATCCACTGATTTGAAACAGTTCTATAACTGTGCATAGCTCAAACTGGTTATAGCATCCATTAATACTTTACAGTGCAATAACTCATATCCCGCAGTCGGTGACCTATCTGCCAGCTTCCAGTAGACCTTAATGTTTGAGTGAGATACCTCTTAGAGAAAGGAAAAAAGAAGACTCTTAAACTGATTTTCTTTCTTTACTTTAGAGTTTCTTAGCTGCTTCCTTTCCTTGTATCTACTGATCTTCCTCAAATTTACTAGACTTTCTTTTTACATTCTTAAACAGGACTTGTTTTTCCAGCATTGCAGCAACAATTATTCAACCAGGATTATTTAAGCATTTGAAGATGGAATATGAACCTTCCACACAGGAAGATTTCTGGACCAAAACATCAAGTGGATCGCACCAGTGTGAATCAGAAGTATCTTCACTGAAGTTGATGTTGTTACAACAATATAAAAATAACATAAATGAGATGTCTTCAAGACCTAGTACTGTAATTGCTTGAGTAATTAGCTTCTCACTTTAAACTTGTACCAGTCAATCTCAGCAGAAGTGGGAGGAAGAGAAAAAAAAAAAGAGAAGTTAAATAGTATCATTATACACACCTTAGCTTAGTAACCATGTGATTCTATTATTGTAAACCTTACTAAATTTTGTTACTCTGTTTTTTTGTTTATTTTCTTGTGTTTCTTTGGACCAAGAAGTGACTTGCTTTCATTGGGTAAGTGCTAAGCACGTGTCTGAATAATAATTAGTGAAAATGAAATACTAATTCTTCTTTTTAGGCCCATCAAATATTAGAATTCACGTTCCTTCTTTTCTCTGCAACACACAGCTATACACATTTCATACCGTGGTCTTATCAACCTCACATCCTTTGGTTTGTTTATACAATGTTAATTTTTTTTCATCAGATGTGAATCATAAACCAAATTTATTTTCCAGTTAATCTTTTCTTGCCACAAGCTTGCTAGCGTCTTCTTAATCTGTCAGCTGAATAATAATGCCGCTTTTTCTGCTTGGAAAAGTGAAAATTGTTAGTTCACTATCATCTAATCTGCCTACCTATTCTCTGCCTGGATAAAGGTTTAAATGTATAGATAAATACTGTATCTAAAAAAAAGAGAAGCAACATAACAGTAATCCCTAAATCAGCTTTACATGCTGCCTTAAAACAGTAGAATACTTTGCATCATTTAAATAGTAAACTCCAAAACATATTCTAAGTTCATTGCTGTACTCCCAGGGTTGAAGACCTGCTGCATTATACTCTGAGAGGTGGGCTAGCACAGACGTGCGTTGGTCTGGGTGAGTAAAAATAATCAGGGATACCAGTCTTTTAGAGCATGACTAACCCACTTTCTAAGTCAGTGACACCAAAGCAGTTTATCTGTTTTCTTGGAAATGTGCCTGTGCTTCTGTCCCCTTCCTTCTTGAAATGTACTGCACACAGAGCAGCTGCCAAGCCAGATGAATTGCACACTAGGGGGAATTGCTGAAAATAAGCAGAATGCAGACTGAAAATAGGACTTGGGAATAATTGCAGGAGAGGAAAACAAGCATGGTTTTCTCCATTGCGGTTTCCTCTTAACCGCTTTCCAAATGTTTCACGTACTATGGAAAATATTCTGGAGAAGAGGTGTAGTGGCTTGAGCTGAATCAAAAACTCATTGCTCTCAATAACTTTTGACCACTGAAGGTTTGGATCAGGCCCTCACTCGCCCAGCATCCTGCATTCAAGGCCTTGTGTATTACTGAAAAACCAAAAAGAGTGCACTGAAGTAGAAGATGAAGTTTGGTGCCTATGTCCAAACCCGAAAACAAGTCCTGCCCAGCTCAGAGGCTGCCAGACAGAAGGAGCATGTCCCCGACTGCCCAGGCACATTCCTCCTCCTGCCTCCCTGGGTAACTCTCTTCTCAGGGTTGAACAGCTCAGTGGCTAGTTCACAAGCCATCATACAGAGCATCCAACAGGCAACTGGAATAGACTCCTGAAAAAAAAAAAAAAGATGAAGTTGACTTTCTTAAAAGAAAGGTGGATTGAATACAGTCCTTATTCAATCCAAACCACCTACTATGGTCAAAAATAATAGGGTAATTTGGCATCCAATAACAATCTGTTCTGATGTGACATTATTCTCCTACCACCACTGTTGCTTCTTGCTTGAGTAATTATTGCTCTTCTCTCAGTTTTCTACAGCTTTATTCATAAATTTTCTTTCTGTTTCTAATAAGAGGGAATAAAACTTGCCAAAGCTTCAAGATGAGGACGCAGCATTCATAGGATGTTATTATCGTATTTCTTGCATATGCTAATAGGACTGCAATGGTTAGTGTCATATTTCCTCTCTTTCCTCTTCTTAATACAGTCTAACATGTTAAGTACTCTTTGGAATCTCTGTTAAATATTGAGCAGATACTCCAGTGTGATGTTTGCAAAAAACCCACCCCTATGTACACCTTTTTTTCATCTGTAATGAGTAATATTCAAGTAATTTTCAAAGAAGGTGACTTTTATGAGATTGAAGCCAGCAAAAAACAAATAAAGTATATTTAGAAATAGATTTTGTTTCTCTTCTGTATAAGATCTTCCATTCTGAAAACCTTTCTAAAATCTTACATAGTGACATTTTGTATTTCAAATGTATTTTGAGAGAAAACACCATCATAAACTTAGACCCTAGACTTTTCTGAGGTCTCATTATTTGGAAAGCAATATGGTTTTTTTGATTGTGTGTAAATGTATACATATATGCCGTCACACATGTACATGCCCATAGCTATAGAGTGCCATCTGCTGTCATATGAGACTGAATAGTGTTTCTGTGAAGTTTTTAGGATCAATAAAGTTGTTGTAGCCTTCAAAGACTTTCTGATTAAGACTTTCTGACTTCAAAGACTAACAGGCAAAGCACATTTTTAAATTGTAGGAAGAGGGGAGGTGTTTTTTTCCTGTCTTTGAACACGTTGGCCCCTCTATACTGTGTTCTGCTTTAATTCATATCATTGCTTAATCTTCCTGGCTGACCTATCCCTGCAATCTTTTTATTCTTTTGGTCATAAATGAAACAATAGTTTTGTGACAGGCTTGTGTAAAATATTGTTGCTTTTCTCAAAATGCTAGCTTATTTAGACCAACAGGTTTTTGTCTTGTTGATCTAGAAATAAATTACACAGAGTCCAGGCACACTGTAAATAGCAGAGGTGTTGGCAAGCAGCATTCAATCTCCTTTTTGGGAATGTAAATCTAAACTTGTTCTTCAGGAGAAAAGTCTGCCTTAGGAACTGGATCCATGGAAAGATTAAGGCAAAGAATAAATTTTGCCACTTGTCACAGCTTCCTGAGAGAGGCAAATCCAACCCCCCAGCCATATGGCATTTCATTCAAGACTGAAAACTTGCTCAAATGCCGTGTCTCTTAAGACTGTCCAGTACTTCCCTCTGGTGGCCTGTCCCATAAAATATTTCTCCTTAAATCACTCCCTTTTTTAATTTAGGACATTTTGTGAATATGTAGATGCATAGAAGTTTGTGCCAGTTTTCAGATGGGCTCTGAAGTGGCTTTAACTAGAAGGCTGTCAAAAATTTTTAATATTATACTAGGTTTTGTAACACAATCTCGGTTTCCAGTTTGCATTATGTGGGCCATATACGTGAAATTTATCTAAACTTGAAAGCTCAGGAAAATCACAAGAGGATATTTACCTCAGTTTTTAAGAAAGCAGGAAATGAAAGCTAACCATGTACTATTCTGGGCAAGCTGACTTTTAAATCCTTTTAGGAAACGTAGCCAGGGAATCAGCACATTTTCTGTATCTGACATGATTGTATAACTAAGCCTCCCACTCTGCCATGGCATCTTTATGTGCTGCCATGATTATTTTGTGTTCCGTGTGAAATGTATTCCTGTAGAAATATCACAGTCTTGACACTCTAATAGGACAACATTGAGTGCTTTTGCTGCTTATGTATTTTCAACAACAATCCCAACTTTTGCTGTTTCCTTTTTTAACATTCCAATGTAGATGCCTGTAACCTCATTTTCAGAGTTATTATCATCAGTATTTTCAGTATTTTTTGGCAATGAGCACCTAAAATAGGTTCTTAATGTAAGCATCCACATAAAAAAGAGGAGTTAAAAGCAGCTCAAATCTATAAGTAGCATTTGAAAAGTGCTTCTCCTTCATTTTCCTTTTGATGAATCCATCTTTTTTGTCTTTTACTGTGATTTTCATGCAAGTTACCTACCATTCATATTGCTGTGCATGACATTCTTCTGTGAAATATTTAACTTTCTGCTCTTTTCTCATTTTACATTTGATTACGTAGTCTTCGTTGTATGCTTTTATACGCTATTGTGATTACATGAAATATTTAGTCTGTGAAAGATATCTGTTTCTCTAAAAGTTTCTATCTTACTCACTTTTTCACTTCCTTCTACAAGACCATTTTTTTTTTCATGGAATACTGCTGTACTGACTTAAACAGCGTCGAGGTTGGCTTAAACAGCAGTTGAGGTAAAATATGGGAACAACTGACCCTAAATTGGAAAACTCATTGTTAGGTGCAATACTAAGTTAGTGCTGCTCTTCACAGTTCCCCGGAGGTTTCAAGTTTTGGAGGATACAGGAAAGACAAGCATATCCAGGCCACAGATCCATATTGTATGTACGGGAACCTAAACAGAGTCAAATGTGGACCTGACTTCAAAAGTGAGATTGCTGCTGGCAGGATGGCTCAAAAAATATTAACTAGTGGGAACTCAACCCATTTGTGTCAGCCTTCATTATTTTCTGATACAAACCCCATTTCTAAGTAGAAAATAAATGAGACTTATGTTGTCATGTAAACCTGGCAAAGATATATATTTTGAAAGTAGTACCGTTAAAGACTAACACTGAGGTGGATATCTGGAATGCATTTCAAATTCCTGTATTTCACTAGGTTTAAATTTTTTCAGGAAAATATAGAACAAGATACTCAAATGACTTACCTAAGCTTTTAGTTTAAGTGATTATTTTATTGCTCTCCAGATATGCTTCCCCACGATCAGGGACCAAGAAAGAAAAAAGATACTGTGTTACCTAGGGCTTGCCAGAAATCTGGCACGAGATTTCACTTTAAGTATTAATATTCTTGAATGGAGATGAAAACTTTAAAGTTTGGATTTATTTTTTGTGTGAAAGAGGAATCATGATTAAAAAAATCAATTTAAAAAGAAAAGCAACAAGGAACAGAAAATCATTGCATTTCCAGCTTTCTCTTTAGCTAGATCTTCCTAAGTCCCTGGGGAGTCAGCAGCATAACTCCCCAGGCAGGTGGAAATTCAGTAGCTGAAAGACTATGGCAGTCTGGTAGCCAATTCAGGCAGTCTGGCAAGTAGGGAGGTAAGAAAGCCAGCATAGAAGGAGACAGCTTGTCTTAATCACTTTATTCCTTAGATAAATTTGACAGAATCAATATAGTATCATGTCGTATCTTAGTCTGGTGAAATTGGCTTATTGTGCCAGGGAGTAGTTCCAGTGGTAGATTTTCAATCTATCCTAAGAGTAGTTTGCACTGCCAGAACGGCATCCACCAGGGATCTCAAAGCACTTCCCAAATGCTCCTGAATGAAGCCTTGTAACACATCCTTCACGTTGGATAAGAAAAAACATGGGAATTAATGGAAATCTTTCCTTTCACTGGAGACGATCCAAATTAGCATTGCTGAGCAATCCCTTCACTTCAAGTAGAAATATCAACTTAATTTTAACACATATCTTCTACAAGAGAGGACCTGTTCTTAATCTTGTTCTTTTACAAATGCAGATATGTTCTGGCAAGAAAGACAGGAGCAAAGGAAAAGAGGTAGATCCTGGCATTATAAACAATTATTTTTGCTTAAAAATTGCTTAAGCAAGGGCCAGACTCAACTTCCACAATAAATAACTGGAATAATTTTCTTTCCAGAGTTGTGCTTTACCTGTAGGCCTGCAAATTTGGCAAGAGTTTTACATGCCCAGTTTTATGCATACACTTTTTAAAACGTATGCATGGTTATCATAAGAGCAAGTAATGCTCACTTTAAAAATGTGCTGCTGTAAGTAAAAAAGTTGAGGACAAAAGCAACTCATAACCCTTGTTGCCATTAAAACCAGGAAAGTAAAAAAAAAAGGGAATTTAAACTCTTCAAATACTTTTCAGGTTCCACATACTGTTACAGATATTCTGTCTGTGAGTATTTGTCATGACTTAGTATGTATTCGTTAAGTGCTGTTTTTCTCGACTTCTTTAAAAAAAGTAAATCACTATGTGTCCTCTTTTTATGTGCAATATTTACTGTTTTTCTTTTTTTGACTGCAAATGTGTTCATTTACTAGGTGTTTTTACCAAGTAACTTGGATCAATGAATTCCAGTTTATTCTTGTAAATGAAATATAAGCACCTAATGTAATTTTTAAGATCTACAAAGTGCCAGTAAAGTGTCAAACTGAAATTAATGTCTGTGCAAGACCATTCTGTAATTTTCTTAGAGTGTCAAATACAAGGTCATATCTGATTACATCAATAGTACAATGAGAGGTAAAGAAACCCTTGGGTACTCTTCACTCAGCTCCATGGAAACAGATCTTTCACTACAGGTCATAAATCAAAAGAAAAATGACAATATTTCACACTCCAATGTGAAACATTTCTTGCCTTTTCAAACCTTTATTATTATACTTTTATTACAGAACTTATCATCGTACACTTACCGTAGTGCATTAGTCCCATCAAAACAAAAGCATTCACTTTGCATAAAACAAATCACTATGCCTTTTATTAAAAAAAAAATTTCCTTTTTGGAGAGCCCTTGTTTAACTCTTGGAGATCAATGTTGTGTTTTAGAATTTTACTGCTCTTCTTTCATTACCACTAAAAAGTTCCTAACAATAAACTGTCATTGACTCCAGAGAAAAATTAAGTTTAATAGTATTCCCAGCCATAATATTCAAAATGCAAACATTATGCTACATACCATAATTTTGCCTTTCAACAATAAATATCTTAATGCATTTTGCATTCTTATTTATCCCGTTTTTTATACACTTGACATGTATTTAGGTAATTTTTTCAAGCTTTTCATTGAAACATGAGTTGGGAAAAGAGAAAAGTTGTTGTAGTTGTTGATTTTATTGTTGGTGTTGTTTAACGAAAGCCAACTTTCAGTTACAAGAAATGAAGTATAAGAAATCTTCTAGGTAATGCACAAACCATAAAACTGTGGGAACTGTCAATCGTAGTACAGCTTGACAGAGATATAATGTATTTCACTTTCATAATATCTAGCTGAAACTAAGGCCTAGCTTTAGATTTCAGGTGACAACTACTAGAAAAATTCTTTCATGTTTACAAGAGCCCATTTTAAATGTTATGAACATGGACACGTACAGAAAACAGTTTCTGATTGAAAAACTCCTATTCAGATATTCCAGGGATGGAGAATAGAATTGGAGTTACATTATCAAATGCAAAAGTTGTACAAAGGGAAAAAGAAATCTATTTTAAGAAACTTAATTTCTTTCTAAAGCTAATATATATGGAAAATAAAGATACAGGAATATAGTTCCTTTATAATTTTAGAAGGTTTAAAAATAGAGTTTTAGAGGAGTACATATATTTTATAGCAGTCACTTTGAACTTAGGCATTTGGTCTCCTATTTCAAGAGAGGAAAAGAGCGATGGAAATTGCCAGATCATGGCAGTTCACTCAGATTCCTATAGTGGGGTGGAAAGAATTGCTGTCTGGACAAGTCTGTCATTCTCTTCTGTCTTGAGCAATCAGCTTATACTTGAGTCCTAACATTTAGATAGCTAAAATTAGGCAAGATAAATTCCACCTTATGTTAAATACTTCTCCATGAAGACAGAAACATGAAAAAGACTGTGAGGTTGAAGATAAAGAGATTATCTATCTGCATTCCTTGTGCCAGAAGTGCACCTTTGGTCTTCAGCCTGAGCTCCTAGTATGCAATACACAGTGCAAACACAGAACACACCATGCCCTAGAGAGCTTATTCATTCCCCACTGTCAAAGATACTATTAATTCTACCAGAGCGGGAGTATCTTCCCACGCTGGCCTGCTACAAAACTATGATCTCAGTCATAATTCAGTAATAAGCTTTCTAAGGCAAGTAGAGAATGCATTAGGAATGAAAACATGTTGATACATTACATTGGTATCTCCTCATTCTTAAAGATGCCTTATTCATCAAGCTTCCCCACAATGAAAGGTCTAATTTCCATCACAAACTGAAAATATTTAACAAACTCAGTGTTTTAAGAATTTAAAAGCATTTGTAAGCATCTGGACTCCTATCTTATTTGTACTGAATTCTAAGGTCAAGGTTACTGTGTAGCTATAGGTGGGCTATAGTGTCCCACTTTCTTAGAGTACATGGAAGCATCATTTTCTAAGAGATTTTGTTTAAAAAATCAAGGCTAAGATCAGATAAAATCTTATTAATTTCAGGGTACATATCCCAGCCCCACTGTGCATGCAGTATGACTTGTCTTCTTTTTCCTTCAAGTCATACTCATATAATCACTGTGCAGACTGTCACAGAAGATACAGAAGTTCATGACAATGGACAAAATCTCTGCAGTATTGGGCGTTTTTTCTTATAAGACAGGTCATATCATTTGTCTCTGGTTAACTTTGCTTCCTCCTTTCTATGTGACACACAAAAAATATAGATACATCAAATCCTGTTTAATATCTCATACAAAATGGCGGCCATGCTTAGATATGCCGTCGATATATGCAGGGATTTCCAGACTTTATTTGATGGGAAGATGCTACAAATTCTTCAATATCAGGGACAGATTTATATTAACTGTACCACACTAACTAGTCTTTAAAGTTCCATTGACATCTATAGGAACTAAAAACATTCAAGCTGCAGTGTTGTAAAACAAGCAGCAGGTCATCTAGAACATATAATATGTTGTAATACAAAATTTATTTACTACTGGTTTGCTTCTTAACAATCTTTAACATAGTGTCAAATTTTGAAACATAACTGAATGTTGGGGTTGGTGACTATTAATTAATTTATTTATTTTCAACTAGACAAATGTTGTAAACTAGTTGTTTCTGTGAGACACTGTTAAATCCAGTAGCTGAGATATATTTGGATATACAGTAACATTTAAGATGAAACTTCAGGGAATAATATAGCAATAACTGTAATGAATTAAGAGAGAGTTGAATTTGAAAGCAATTAATCTGGTGCAATTTTTTTAGCTGATACATTAGTGGCATAAGTGTAAAATTTGAGAACTTCCATCAGACATTGTGAGACACCTCAAGAGACAGACAAACCTCTTATTAAAAAGGTTTATATAGTTACGGCAGAAAATTAAAAGCTGATGATTCATTTTGCTATTACAGGAGAAATAACATTTCTTGGAATTTATAAATTATTCTTTTTGTCATAGAATGCATAATGAATCACAATTTTTGTTCATAACTTGCTTATTAATAATTTAACAGGCATAGAGAGAGTGTAATATATTTTCTCCAATTCCAATTTTTATTAATAGAAGTCTCCCTTTTCAGGTTTAGCACAGTGACCAAGAGGAATGTAGTGTTGGTGTAATGAAGGAGCAAAGACAACAAGTCTCTTTGAATTTCAGTTCTCCTGATTTACATAGCAGTCTGCTCAACAGAGGAAATGATTCTATTACCCACAATGGAACACACAGCTCATTATGGAAGAGTGGTGCATGCTGCTTTAATGAAGCACAGACTATAACGCAGGGATTGTGAAGGGCTCATTTGGGATGCAGCTGCGTACCTGGTTGCAGAAACATGTAGGGAATATATACATTTTATCCTTTCTCCAGCTATTATGCAAATGGTTGGAAGGAAAATGAAATTAATGGTGTTACATTAACATTTTTGTAGAAAATATTTATTTGTATGTGTTTAAATAGAAAATATCATCCCTCTTTCTATCCAATAATTGCTCTCATTCCAGGACCTACTTTCAACATTACTCTTTCTCTGGAGAAACCAATACAAAAGTTATTAAACACAGAAAGGAAGTTTGTTAAACATTCCTTTTTGAAGACATCAATGATATATATTAATATATGTTAAGGCTCACTTGAAATATATTCTCTTGATTTCAAGATAAGGCATCTATTATTTATGCTGCATTTCTCAAATTGAAAACAGTGCAAGTCTCAGGAGTTTTGAAGGAATTCTGCACGGCACAGATACAGTAGATACAGTGGGTCTGTGTTGAGTGCATGGTTGGATGTAACAGCAACAGAGGAGCTTCTGTTTTTGTCCATGTTGCACAGCTATAGTACTCCTGAAGCTTTAATTTGGCTTTCAAAGTGAATCCTCTGCGTGCCCATAGTGTCTGACTTCCCTCCAGGACTTCCTGAGCACAATCTGGCTGGAGGAAACTGGCAGAGAGAAGCTGGTCTTTCAGTGCCCATCAGAACCTCCTTAGGCACACTGTGAATCACCTTGACATCGAGCATGCCAAATGCCCAACAACCCCCAGCACAGGTCCGACCTGAGAAAGAAAAAAGGGAGGACCTGCACCTATAGCATCCCATTAGGTGGATCTCCATAAGGAACACCTGTGAACCATTCAGCAAATCCTTTTTTTTTTTTTTACAGAATCACAGAATGGTAGGGGTTGGAAGGGACCTCTGAAGATCATCTTGGCCAAACCCCCTGCCAAAGCAGGATCACCTAGGGCAGGTTGCACAGGAACGCGTCCAGTTGGGTTTTGAAGGTCTCCAGAGAGGGAGACTCCACAACCTCTCTGGGCAGCCTGTTCCAGTGCTCCGTCACCCTCACAGTAAAGAAGTTTTTCCTCATGTTGAGGTGGAACTTCCTGAGCTGCAGTTTATGCCCATTGCCCCTCGTCCTATCACTGGGCACTACTGAAAAGAGACTGGCTCCATCTTCCTGACAACCACCCTCCAAATATTTATAGACATTGATAAGGTCCCCCCTCAGCCTTCTCTTCTCCAGACTAAACAGCCCCCGGTCTCTCAGCCTTTCTCATATGAGAGATGTTCCAGTCCCTTAATCATCCTCATAGCTCTCCATTGGACTCTCTCCAAAAGTTCCCTGTCTCTCTTGAACTGGGGAGCTCAGAACTGGACACAATACTCCAGATGAGGCCTCACCAGCGCAGAGTAGAGGGGGAGGATAATTTCTCTCAACCTGCTGGTCACATTCTTCTTAATG
>NW_010555465.1:13396-21064 GCF_000687285.1 Phaethon lepturus | reverse complement strand
GAAGGATGCTGAAGTGCTGGAGCGTGTCCAGTGAAAGACAACGAAGTTGGTGAGGGGTCTGGAGCACAAGTCTTATGAGGAGCGGCTGAGGGAACTGGGGTTGTTTAGTCTGGAGAAGAGGAGGCTGAGGGGAGACCTTCTCACTCTCTACAGCTACCTGAAAGGGGGTCGTGGCGACTTGGGTGGTGGTATCTTCTCCCAAGTAACTAGTGACAGGACGAGAGGAAATGGCCTCAAGTTGCGCCAGGGGAGGTTGAGATTGGATATTAGGAAAATATCTATCTTCCTCACTGAAAGGGTGGTCAAGCGTTGGAACAGGCTTCCCAGGGAGGTGGTGGAGTCACCATCTCTGGAAGTGTTCAAAAAACATGTGGATGTGGCACTTCAGGACATGGTTTAGGGGACATGGTGGTGCTGGATTAATGGTTGGACTTGATGATCTTGAAAGTCCTTTCCAGCCTTAGTGATTCTGTGATTCTGTAATGTTAAGTGGCTTAAACTGAGTTTATCTGTTTGCCCATTTTTACATTAAATAGCTCTCTTGGCCATAAGATTTGATTCATAATTAAATATTTTTCTCTTTTTTATTTCTTTTTAAACAAGCACCCTTGTGTAGTTTTGGTCGAGTCATCCTTTACTTATCCCGAGAAAGGAAAGTAATTATTCATACAACCCAGGTGCTGCCTCAAAGCATATGCATGAATATATCAGTATACATAGGGTAATCCTGGTTGTTTCCCTAAATAAGATATTTCAAAAGTAATTAAGAAGAAAAAATTTTAGAACTGTCTTACATGTAACGATAACTATAGCATTTAAGGAAACTGGAGGGATGAGAGGAGACTAAAGCACCTTTGTTTAAAGGATTTTCTCCTGCAGTATAATGTTGTGCTATTTTATCTTGAATATTCCAATCAGTTCTGATTATTTCAACTCCTACACATCAAGCATCAGTGGTCCAGAGTATTATGGCAATAGCACACAGCTAAAAGCAAGAGACAGGACCTAAGAAATCCACTGAGCTATTTCTTTGCTACAAGGAAAAGTGTTTACTCTACCAGAAGACACAGAAATGCCTGTAAACAGATAGGCCCATTAAATCAGTTAGTGAGCAAGGTCCCTTTTGAAAGAGCAACATGGAAAACATCTTCTCAGGTTTACTTAACTTTCTGTTCAAAGGGTGGATGCTAAGCCTCAGGGATAAGCTGGTGACATGAAAATCTATCTTCCAAATCACTCGGGTGTTTTTCAGTAATGAGTTCCCACTTCCCTATTGCTGAAAGGCATGGCAAATAGAGTCATAGATCAAAGCAGCACATGGCCGAGTGAGTATACTGTGGAAGCTAAAGTGGCAGGGTTGCTGCATGGTAATGAAAAGGGCCATCACTAAGGGTTTACTCTGGGATTCAAAACTGTCACTTTCAATTTGAAACAAGGGATCCATTAGCTTAGTGCACTTTTTATTGTTATTGATTTGCAATCCTTTACTTTCTTTTAATTTCAAACTGTCATTGAATGCATAACTGTTTTTTACTTCAGAGAATAAACCTTGACGATCTTGCTTTCAAATAATTATTCTCAAACCACATTTTCTTCCTGCATCAGCTTCTCAATGAGTTTCATTAATACAGGCTTCCATTTACCTTATGTTTTTGGCAGATTTGCTTTTAGCCACGTCACGCCTTACCACAGTAATTTTGTCACATCCCCTAGTTAAGTCAGCATGGCCCTGAACAATAACTTCTTTTCCTGAAGTAGTGGGTGGGGGTAGGGCGTTAAAGTGCACGGACACATTTATTCATACTTAATAAACCCCGTACTTCCATCCTTTCATCTAACTTAAGTTCCAAGGAAATCAGCTACTTTTCCCCTTGTCTGCTAATGCAGGAACTACTACAAACAATACAACTAGAAGTGGCAGATGAATTCCAGAGCTGCAAGTCCCAAATATAAAAACTATGCCAATAATCTGAGACAAATATCAGACTGAAATATGTTTACACAGGACCCTACCATACAGCTGTAACACTGATATTTGCTTCACACCTTTGAGTGGTTATTTCTTGCCTCAGTGCACTCAGTTTATCAAAGCAATGAGTATTTTTATCTCAATCCAATGAAGCTTTTACATATGCACCTAAATTTCAGTCTAAAACTAATATAAGGAGTTTATTTGTATAAATAAAATACATCCTTACACACTTCACTGGATCAGGATCATCATTCCCTGCAAGACCAAAGCAAATGTCACTAAAACTTAATCTGAGAAATCAGTTTAGCAATGCTGGAGATAAGGACTCCTTTGCAAAGTTTCATCTCTGCTTCTGAATGGAAGTTTTGGGTTTCCCAGATACAAGCCCTGACCATGATAAAAGCACATTTATATACACGTGTATATAAATTTGTATTTGTATGTATATATATGCACACCAAAAACAGACCTCACATTTTTCAACTAGTACTGCTTTGCATCCTGTCCCTCCTGTCTCCACATTCTTTCTTTGCCTTTTGCAGCTTCACTAACTTGAGTTACTCTTCTACTCCTTCATGGCATCAAGTAGATAATTACATGGTTACTTACTGACACAATAGACATCATTTTAAAATAAAAACTGCATTATTTTATGAGGCAGCATGCATTGCTTGTCGCAGCTTGGTCAAATCAAGTTTAAGTAATTACACTCTTTTCTACCATTACCTCACCTGTTGCAAATAGATATTACTGCTTTTCAAAGTTCAATCTGACAAACACTTTCTATTGTACATAAGAACTGTACTTGTGAATCAATCTCACTGGTATTGAACAAGGTAGGTTTTTATACTGAAGTTTATACACCTTCATTGAGCTATGCTCCATCATTTTAAACAGATACCATGATTCTGTCTTAAGGTTCTTGCATTTTTGCAATGTATGAAATTATTCCTTTTTTTAAAGCACTAGCAGGAGATACTGCCATCTTACACAGAGAATGACCATTTGTTAGTGTTAATAATATTAACATATTATTAACATAATACTAAATTATGTTTACTTGACTTTTAACTATATTTTAAAAGACAGTGATACATGCATCTATTTCCTTTAAAGCTAAAATAACAGACCAAAACCCAAAAGTATTTTGTGATACTGTTGCTGTTTCTGTGAAGTGTCATCAGAATATGCCTGCAGCACCAGCTTTTAATTCATCATTGCCAAACATCCACAGTGAACCAGAATAGTCTAGTTTTGCTTCCTAAGTTCTCTTGTACTGGGAAGTACTTGGCTACAGAAATTCCTGCCATAAAAGATGCAAAATACTTTATCTGTAGCTAACTCAGCTGATGTCCAAATTCTTCAAATTCAGAAGTACCCAAGTCCAGGTACTTCTGAGACACAACTCTATGTTGATAACACAGAAGCAACCTGAGACCTAAAAATACCCTTAAAGCTGGTGTTGGCCACAAAAGATCAATATCCATTTATACAGAATTTCTGGATTCCTGGCCCTGAACAATACTTCAATAAACTTCCCCATCCCTGGAAGTGTTCAAGGTCAGGTTGGACATGGCTTTGACCAACTTGATCTAGCTGAAGAGGTCCCTGCTCATTGCAGGGGGGTTGGACTACATGACTTTGAAAGGTCCTTTCAAACCAAACCATTCTATGATTCTATGAAACCCATTGTAATACCACCTTCAGATTTTAAATACTTCACTCTAGTCTTATCTTTTGCCTTACTTAGACATTTAACTGTCACATGAAAGTTCAGGTTCACTTTATAATCAACAGAAGAGAGATACTTCACAGGAACATCTCAAAATGTGATTTTATAAAATTAATTCTTCCAAAGAAATACATAGTTAAATGTTCCCTGGAAAAAAGATAATAATTATTCTTCTAAAGACTATATGCCTTTGTAAAAAAAAAAAAAAAATATCATAGAAGCACCTGTTTTTGTCAAGGGAGTAACATTTCTCTGCTGTAATATAACTCAGGATTATACAGTATACTTTTTATTTTGTAGTGGTAACCAACTTTCAATGATTTTTAGGGTTCAGGATGACTGCATTATTCTAATTTCTTTAGCAGCCATGAAAAATAACTCTGGATAAATTCTAGCCAATTGTAGATCTTCAGACCATGCTTTCTTTCTCCATGCTCTCTCACTTCATTGTAATCTCTATTATTACATGAGGAATTACATTTGGGTATAGATATTTTAATCACAGAAGATCAAATGCAGTCAACCACATAAGTTTTTATTTATTTGTTCTGTAACTAGAACTAGAATAAGCTAGAATAATTGAGGCAGATGATTTTTCAAAAAAATGTTCCAATTAGGAGTTAAATGAGGACTAATTAATTTTTCCAGATTTTTATCATATGATTCATTTGCTAAATTATTTTTTCTGTCCTTCATTTTCAGCATTTCCTTTAAACCTATCTAAACCCCCCCAAAAAGGAATCCTAGATTAAAAACAATCACTAGGAATGCATATTTTATAAACAACTGAGACAATGAGGTGAAATGCATTATACAAAGAACTATTTTACAAAAATATACATATTACCCTCTGATTTACTAAAAAGTATGTGAAGAATAAAATAAAAAATCCTGTCTCACACAATTTACTGATTTTCTTCAAAGTTGGAAATAGCATTCACCTACATCAAAAATGACAAGAAAAAGGTACAATAAAGCAAGCAAGTTGCCTGCTTGTAAATATTAACTGAATGATTTATGCCTATGCATATTAAGGGTGTTAAGGCATCTTTTTCTTTTGTATGGCAAAAATATTTTAATTCGCATTCCAGAGCATAAGACCCAGTTTTAAGAAGTTACATATGTAAAGTGGTACAGTTTGGCAATTCGTTTGCATTGACTGCTTATCAAACATATCCCTGTTGATTCTCTGTAATGATTTCCAGTGAACATAGTTTATTCTGAATCTTCTCACACTTTCTGCCCTTATCATTGCAAACACATTTCCCATACATACATTCTCTGACAGTTACTAAATGGTATTCAGCAAATATATTGACTGTCTTCCAACATACTCTAGTAAATTAAAAATATTCTTTTCAAAACTTCAAATACTCAGTCTCGGGCTTACACAACAATAAGGTCAGCATGGATTAGATACAGAATTTTTGCACTGTTTTTTAAAACATCATTAGTCTTTCTTCGTTACAAAAATAACAACACTCCACATATATTTGTACTTCACCCCAAAATGAGAGACTCATTTATCTGAACTTTTGGTCCTACAGACATGGGAAAATTATGAAACACCTTCAAAGACACAGGCCAGAAACTAAAATTCATACCTCCACAAAATATGAAGATCATGGACTCATTAGAGAGATTAATTTTATGGACCGTTATAGTTTCTGCCCCTTAGCTAAACACTTTATGTGCCCCAGCCTTTTCAGCTACACATATAACAACCAAATTTCCCTAGCAGATGGCCTCAAATCAATTTAAACTTATACCAGTTGTTTTCAACTTGTATTTAACTTGCTACTTGCTGTTAATGCAAGAAACCTATGCTGTATATATAATTGTTGCTCCTTCCTTGGTCCACATTGTCTTTAAAGATTTATTTTCCATAACAACATCCAAAGCATTTTTAACTAAACCAAGGGATTAAGCTTTGTCTACTTTCTTTAACACATATATCCTGCAAATTAATTTGTTTCAGAGTCAGGAAGCTGTTTAGAAGTCTCATTAATTTTTCTACTTTAAATGTATACAGAATGTGTATACATTTCTCTCATTCCAGAGTGTACAATGAAGTTATAAGTAAAATTATGAGACTTTAATGTTTAACCAAGAGTCATGCTTTCACTTCACCCTCTGGACTAGTTCTTCCAGCCTCACAGGTACAACTGTCACCATTTTATTGCACAGTTACTTTATTTAAAACATTTAGAGAAGTATGCTGGATATATGAACATATATAAGTAATAATTGGCTCTAGGTAAAAATCATAGGATCCTAGAATAGTTTGGGTTGGAAGGGACCTTTAAAGGTCATCTAGTCCAATCTCCCTGCAATGAGCAGGGACATCTACAACTGGATCAGGTTGCTCAGAGCCCCGTCCAACCTGACCTTGACTGTTTCCAGGGATTGGGCATCTACCACCTCTCTGGGCAACCTGTGCCAGGGTTTCACCACCCTCATTGTGAAACATTTCTTCCTTATAGCTAGTCTAAATCTACTCTCTTTCTTAGTTTAAAACCATTACGCCTTGTCCTATTGCCACAGGCCCTGTTAAAAATTCTGTCCCCATCTGTCTTATAAGCCCTCTTGAAGTACTGGAAGGCTGCAAGTAGGTATCCCCGGAGCCTTCTCTTCTCCAGGCTGAACGAGCGCAACTTTCTCAGTCTGTCCTCACAGGAGAGGTGTTCCACCCCTATGATCATTTTTGTGGTCCTCCTCTGGACCTGCTCCAACAGGTCCATGCCTTTCCTGTGCCGAGGGCTCCAGAGGTGGATGCAAGACTCCAGCGGGGGTCTTATCAGAGCGGAATAGAGGGTCAGAATCACCTCTCTCAACCTGCTGGCCAGAATACAGTTGGCCTTCTGGGCTGGAAAGGCACATTGCTGGCTCATGTCCAGTTTTTCATTCACCATTACCCCTAAGTCCTTCTCAGCAGAGAGGCTCTCAATCCCTTCAGCCCCAGCCTGTATTGATACCAGGGGTTGCTCTGACCCAGGTGCAGGACCCTGCACTTGGCTTTGTTCAACCTCATGAGGTTCACACAGGCCCATTCCTCAAGCTTGTCCAGGTCCCTCTGGATGGCATCCTGTCCCTCAGGCATGTCAACTGCACCACTCAGCTTGGAGTTGACTACAAACTTGCTGAGGGTACACTTGATCCCACTGTCTATGTCATTGATGAAGATACTAAAGAGTACTGCTCCCAGTACAGACCCCTGTACAGGGACACCAGTCATCACCAATCTCCATCTGGACATTGAGCCATTGACCGTTACCTTCTGGATGCGACCATCCAACCAATTCCTCATCCAGCCAACAAACAGTCCACCCATCAAATCCATCTCTCTCCAATTTAGAGAGAAGGATGTTGTGGCAGACAGTGTCAAAGGCCTTCCTGAAGTACAGATAGATGACATCAGTAGCTCTTCCCTTGTCCAGTGATGTGGTCACTCCATCACAGAAGGCTACTAGGTTGGTCAGGCAGGACTTGCCCTTGGTGAAGCCATGCTGGCTGTCTCGAATCACCTCCCTGTCCTCCATGTGCCTTAGCATAGCTTCTAGGAGGACCTGCTCCATGATCTTCCCAGGCACAGAGGTAATGCTGACAGGTCTGTAGTTCCCAGGGTCCTCCTTTTGACCCTTTTTAAAGATATTCATATAAACCTCTGTTTCATGGCCATGAAAAGTTTCATTTAAAAAATAATTTTGTTTTTGGGAGAAGTTTTCCATGTTTAACATATCATTTAAAATAATACAAAAATAGCCAGTCATACAACTTTAAAAAAAAATATTTTTTTATCTTTGACGTAAAAGTACTGTAAAGTATATTTAGTAATTATTAATAATTAAGTTTATTGTTCAAAATTAATAATGTTGTGTTAAACATTATATCTAGAGTAAGTCAATTTTAGAGTAACAAACTCAAACTCTCCGTCTACTTGGGGGAATACAACACTTCATGCAAG
>NW_010555465.1:0-13365 GCF_000687285.1 Phaethon lepturus | reverse complement strand
AAAGAGTGTTGCTTACAGAAGTGGGATACCAGTATAAAAACACTTTAAGAGGTAGAAGTCTAAATCACATTATTTCACCTGTCATCTGAGCTCTCTAAATACCATTTTCTGTGAGGGTGATAGGTATGTCATTAGCACAACCCTTACTACTTGCTCTGTTTCAAGCCTTCATGTAATTTAGGCATTTGTTTCAAAAATTCTACTGCATTTGTAGATAAAAAGTTTGAAATGAAGCATTTCTTATGGGTTCATTCAACCTGACATGGCAAATGAAAAATTTTCATGTTGGGAAAACCTAAAACCATTTAATTATGTTAACTTTTCAGCTACTGAACAAAGAATTAAATTATGTGCATAAATTACCTGCATACCTCAACATATTATTAAGTCAGTATGTGACCAAAGGAAGAGCATTTTTCAGTAGGGTGCAGTGAATCCACGCCAATAGTTGAATACCATACCATAAAACACTATTGCATAGGGGAGAGAATTTAGTGGGGGGGTTCCTTCCACTTGAGCATGCTTCACCAAGAGTTTATTTTTCAAGAGAAGGAGATAGTTACTTGATAATAAATAATCAAATTTGATAATAAGTAATCAACATGAGCAAACAGACCACTTGCTGCTAGATGCTATTATGGTTTCCCCTTTAGGATTTCAAAAGCTTACAAGTGTTGTAAGTATTTGGTAGAAAAGACGCTCCACTTCAGATTTTGACTAATAAACTAATAGACTAACAAGTTAAATGTTTGTTACACTTGCTGACTTTTGAAAGTAATTCCATGAGAACAAGAAGTGAAAAAATAAAGACATTTTTTGTTGATACCAGTCTAGTTTATCAGTCTTTGAGGTATTGTATCTGTAACTTAGGCAAGGGAAGAAGCCAACAAATTATTGCTAGACTTTATGACTGTGAAAATAACATTCTGTATGCAAACTTGAAATAAGGTAGTGCTGCAAATAGACAGCCTGAAAAGGACTATGAAGATACCTCAGAGAAAAGATGTTTTGCCATTCATCTCAATGCAGCTGTTCACATTAATGATCATCTCTAGAACATAACAGTCAGTTTTAGTAAGTTACTTGAGAAATACGTTGTCAAAGTCTGTCTTCACACTTCACTGATAGTAAGAATATAAACCTTGCAGAATTTCTCAGAAGCTCGTTTGCACTTAAAGTATTGCATTATCTGCAACTTCAATTGGTGAGGGTTGCAAAGGCAGCTTTGCTTGAGTTGAATAATTTTTTATAGGGAAGTACTGAGGGAACATAAGTGAGTTCAGCTCTATTTCAGTAACTGCCTCAGAGTATTTCTGAGAGCAATGTTGCTGAAGATTAACTATCTTAAGAGACTTTCCTTGTGTCATTTACAAAAAGACTACATCCACACAATCTGGGATACTGTCTAAACTTCCGTATTTTTCTGAGGTGATATGATTGGTTATCATTGAAATGTCAGTCTTTCCAATGTGATTTTCTCTTAATTGTTTTCACCCACTCAGAGCTGCAAAAATATCAATCTGATGTCAGCAAAAAATGAAATATAAGCAGCATTATAGTTTATAAATTTCTTGTCAAATCAGTCCAATGCATATGTTTTAGTTCTTTTCAATTGAGCACATAGGTCTCCTTTATTAGTAGATGTTCAATAAGTCAAATAGAAAAGTTTTATTTTTCTGTTTGGAATGATTATTGATTTATACATTTGACAATCAAGTAAAAAAAGACTAAATGAATAGAAAACTTCAAAAGTTTATGATAGTCTCTCAATTGATTAAGCTAACCAAGGTTTGTGGAGTACTTTTTGTGTGAATAGGACTGTGAAGAAGTAGTTGAATATTCAGAAGATGGTCTCCACAGAACAAAGCAGAAGAAATATGGAGTCAGCTAAACCAAATAGGAACTTCTGAAGCTGATCTAAATGCTACAAAAAGCCTTGTTTCTTTACAATTATGTAAATCTGTGTCTTTACCAAACTGCAAATATTGTGTTCCCTGTTTCGTACTTGGTAAAAGCAAAGCAAAACTCACCACCTTTTCTTTGTTGGTTTTCACTTGATCCCAGCTTGAATAACTGTGGGGTTTTTTTAAGTTAACCAACAGCTAACCAAGGGGATTTTAAGAGGTGATTTGTTAGGACAATCAAGCAGGATCCCAACTCCTACATACCATTTAAACTCCTGAGCTTTTAAAAGATAAAGTGGGTATGTTTTCATATAAGCTATTCAGGCCTGTTTGAAAGTCTATGAAAAAGAAGAAATGTCTTCTGAAGAAACAGCTAAACAAGGAAAGCTTTCTGACAGCGTAATTGGGGAGCATACCTGAAGATCTCTGAATTTCTGAAATACTGTGTGACTGTTCTTTTTGGAAGTTAAATACTTGATTTATTGTTATTGTTTAATATGCACTTAATAACCTCCAGGAAGTGAGGAACCTTAACAACAACCTTTTCAGATCAACCTGGGTTTTAGATCTCTACCTCTAACTTTGTTCAAAATGTTTAAAATGTACCAGTGTGTTTGAGATTCTGATGTTAGGAAGAGAACGTGAGAATTAAAATACTTCTGTAACAAATATGAGCCTTCCCGTAGAAAAATTAATCTTTTTTCACATTCTCTCCCCTTACCCCCCAAAACATTTCCTTAGTATTAGCACATAGACAGAAGTGACACTGTTTAGTCTTATCAACAGACTAGAAGCTTGAACATGCAAAACTTCAGTTGTTCAGGGAAGTGTCATGATCAAAACCAAAGCCACCCAGGGCAGGGATTTCAAGAATCAGCCTCTTGGATTTAGGCTTCTGAATCTACCTATGAGGATACTGGAGTCTTCCTTAATTTTGATCCCTCCATACATCTCTGAGCAGGATGCCTATTGAGATCTGCCAAACCAGGGAGGCAGTCAGTTGTCCTGGTTGGCACAATCAGAGCAGTGTCTGCAGATGGCACAGAATATGCTTCAATGAACCATTAAACGTAGCTTACCTTTATGGCTGGGCAATACAGATATTTTACTATTACTGCTTCTGTGCTCTTCTCTTGAAATTGAGATTTCAATGTTAAATTAATACATATACTAAATAGTATAAAATAATCAGGCATTCAAAGAAAATATAGGGGAAAACATCTGCAAAGTTTATGGAAGTTCACTTTCTTCCAGTAAACATTTTGGTTTCCTGCCAAAGAATTAAAAGTCAACTTTTCAAGAGAGCAAAGAAAAAAATATCCTCTAGGCTTTTTGCTTGTCAGAGGAAAGCTTGGAAATATACAGTTTCATAGCTCACTGATGCCAACATTGAAGTTATCATCTCTGAAACACCATCAACAGAAAGAGTAAGAGATCACAGACTGAACAAATAAATACGATAATATAAGCTGGGTCTTCTTGATGGCTGTATATTTCTCTTAAAAACAGGAGGTTTTATCTCTATGGACTTCCATGTTGGTAGCCAGAAGAAAAGTCCAGACACTTTGATATATTGTTAAGTTGTAAAGTAAAACAGCAGCACAGAAAGGAAACATTCAGTTGTCTTTGGGAGGAATGCAGCCTTTGGGCCTTGCCACCTAAAGAAACTGATTCATGCTGTTACTGATGTGCTCTCACTCTGTACAAGTTTTACCAGAAAAGTGCTTTGAGACTGCTTTCTTAAAATTCACACTGGGACAGAAAGACTCACATATGCTATCTAATATATCATTTGTCTTTCATTCAAATGACTATTAATTACATATAATGACCAAATTTACTTATCATTTTGTAGAAAGCAGACTGTTTAAAAAAAGCACGAGTCTTACATCATTAGTAATGCTGACAGTTGCTATTGTTTCAGCACATATTTTGTTATGCTGGATTTATCTTTAAAACGCTACTCCAAGAATAAATTTATTTTGCAAAATCTTAATTTTCACACTTTTCACAGTAACCAGACTCTAATGCTACATTTATAGAAAGGAGAAACAAACAAAAAAACCCAAACAAAACAATCCCCCAAAACCCAAACTTGAAAATACTATCCAACTACTTCGAGATTCAGAAACCAAGGGAAGAGAGATTTTTAGGATTTGATTCAGGGTTTTAAATGCTTCAAATGGTGAGAATGTTCAATTGTTTTAATCCTCTTGAGCACAGATTGTCACCAGTTTCTGTATACTCAAATAAAATCTAAAAAATAAAATGTTAACTTATGCCGGGAATGAATCCTTCACTGAAAGAGTTTAATATGACTTTTTGTGACGTGTTTAATTACTGAACTATTTTGCCATTATATTCCTAGAATCAATAGTGTTTTTTGCATAAATTCTCCCAAAGAACACAGTTTATCATAGCTTAGTTTTTAGCAGTGACTTAATTCTTATTGCTCCGAGTACGCTTCATTAAATTAATGGACTTAGCTGGAACCAGTCACAGTAGTTTGCAGCATTGCAACAATTGCTCTACTGAAAGAGTTGAGAACAACACATTTCTGCCTATAGTGAATAAACTTAGTGATCTATTTGATTTATGATGCATCAATCCAATAAATTAGCTGAAAAGATATAATTGGCATAGTTTTTATAATGACAGTACATACACATAAAGAATATCAAGATTTATATTTGCTGAGCTTTGCTAAAGAAAGTAGCAAGTGTATTTTCTTATCTAAAAATATATATCTACTAAACAGATACATTTCTACCTAGAGCCACTACTTACAAGGAAGAAGGATGGTCTTATGCTTGCGGTCCTGTCATGGAACAACTTCATATCTGTACTCTATTTCAGACTACTTATGCGACCGTAGGCAAGTGGCTTCATTACATTGGGCCTCAGTTTCCTGAAATCCTGTCCATCTAAAAACCATAACTGGTTTCTGCAAGAATTTTGCTGGGTTTGGGTGGCTTGAACATAACACAGCAACCGCAACATAACACAGCTGCTCAATATATGTACTCTAAATACGCAATTGGGTTTTTAAGAGGTCTAAGAAGCTGGTAGTTAAAACATAATAAATAATAAATAATTATAAATAATATAATAAAAGAAATTTAGAGGCACTAAGCCCTGTCTACTCAAGTTTTGTCTCAGCTATTGTTGGGAAAACAGACTTAACAATATTTTCTTAAATTATCTTTTCATTATGAGAATAAATTTACTAATATTTGGGGCACACACTGTGCTCCAATATGAAGTAGGAGAGGAAACCACAGAAGTGCCAGCCTCTTCACAGGTAAAAACCCAATGTCTCCAAACAGATTTGCTTTCAGGGCTTAATTTTAATTACCATAAATCCAAGCTTCAGATTGTCCATCAAAATTCACAATTTTGACATATCATTTGTGCATATAGTTTTACACACAATATAGACATCACTGCCATGGGGTGAGCCAAACGTTGACACAGTCCAAAGTAGTCTGTCTTCCATGAGAACAAATGGGATACAGTCAACCAAAATTCAGAAAATCCCATCTCTGATACTTTATTAGAGGAATATCCTTGACAATAATCAGTTTCTAAAGAACTGTCATCCCAACTTCATGACAATACCCCTGCCATCTGCTACTTTCATTTCGAAGGACCTGTGAGTGCCCTCAGTAGGAAATTACCTTTCTTTGTCTGCTTTATCTCCTCTGTATATCCCTTTATGTCTCCTTTTTCTTGTATGACTAATTCATGATCTAACGCCTTGTTGGGCAACATGAGTCTCATTAAAACTAACTCCTGTTTCCTTGGCTGAGTGTGGCTTCGATAGGAAAGCAACATCTGAGTGCACTGGTGACCTGAAACTTACTCTTTAACTCCAACCCAATCAGCTGTCAGATTTCTATCAAAAAGGGGGCACGTTGTAAGAAGAGAAAGCTTTATCTACACTACTTAATTAGATATGTTTTAAGACAGACATGACCTACTGTCTCTCTTCCAACCTGCAAGCACTATCATTAAAGTTTCTTTAACAGAACAGTAAGATATTTTTTTTCTTTCTCCGTTTTTAAAAATTGAATACAATTCTCCAGGAACTTGAGAAGTAAAAAATTAAAATATGTCAACCATAATACTATGAAATATCTGTATTTTTCTTATGAATGCACAATTAAGCATTTAAATCGTTAAACAACCAACCAAAGGTAGCAACTATTAACCAATCGTTAAACCAACCAACCAAAGGTAGCAACTATTCTAGAAGTTCTGGGTGGCACCTTGGTCTTTTTACTCTAGTCAGTAAGAACATTTGTTGTGTAGAAGCACTGAAAATCAACAGGCTTTTGTTTATTTACCCACATATGGGTACTCAAGGTCCTTAACAGCAACAACTAAGTATGGGAAAAGAAATGAGTGGGAAAACAACTTAACAACATTTTTGTAAATTATCTTTTCATTATGAGAATAAATTTACTAATATTTGGGGCACACACTGTGAATTCATTTCACTGAAATAGAGGAAACCCCCACTTTTTCATTTTGGAGTGTTTCTATTCCTGAAAATAAATATCACTGAATAAAAATAAGAAAAAATCATGGTAAAATGTTGCAAAAATCAAGATGTTTCAGTTTTGAAAACAATAAAAGAAATATATCTTCTCAAAATTTACTTAGTTTACCAAATTCAACACAGGTTTGATAAATCCCTAAAATGCCATGTTAGGAGAATAATCTATTCACAAAGATGCACAAAGCAAAGTAAATGAGCAACCTTATCCCAAAACTGAGAATCTCTGCTGTTATTTATTTGCTGATATTCAAGGGACCTAAATTACGTATATGAGAGTTTCTAATCAGAGAAAAAACAGCTCATTCCCCAAAGAACAGGAATATAAATATTAAAAAGTGTAATCACAAGCATAAGTTAGAGAAATCCAATTGTGTATATACATAGTGATTACACTTTGTGTTTCTTGCCTTTTCCACAGAGTAGCTGAGAGCACTAAAACAACAGCTAACGTTTCTAGGATAGATGCCACAAAGACAACACATTTTGGGAGAATTTCTGCAAGTAAGCACTGGAACACATAGCCTAGTCTGCACCACTAATTTTCTAAAATCCAGTTAGATGATCATGTTTCAGGAATTATATAGTGCAGGTGTTCTCTTCTGGAGAAGGAGAACAGAGAGATGTCCAGAGATGGGCTGAAGGACCTTTTGGTATCCTTTCACACTTTTTTATGCAACAGAAAGAAATTTTTTCTGATGTTTAAAATGTTATTTGAATGGTAATTTTTGTGTGACTATATTTTATTTTCAGCACTTGGACAGAAAGTGAAATTTGGAAAGTTCAGCAGTGCAGATTTTCTCCTCTCTCATTCTCTATTCCTCTACTCTGTTAAGCAAGTCTCCTCATTTTGTCGCAATCATAATACTAATTCTGAAACGTATACATTTCTTTTAACAACTTATTCCCTCTGAAAACTAGGGCTTTTAAGTAACGTCTTTGCTTCTTCATCCTCTGAAAACAATGTAAGAAATTCAGGGTTTCCTATTGCATTCCACAGCTTTATTTCATTTTTGGATTTACTTAGTACAATGCAACAATCAGCATTTATGACAAATGGGCAGAAGCATTAAATGCAACTCTTACATACAACTTAGTGAGATATGTATGAGATGTGACTGCCTGTATCCTTCCCGGCTAACCGTGCCATTCTACATTGCTCAGGAAAAAGATGTACTTGATTTATTGCACCAGTGTTATTGATTTATATTCACTAATATCCCTGCTAAGAATTTGATTGCATTACAAGAGAAAGAGACGTAGTTTCTTCTACAAATAATGAATACACTAATACCTGCATAGTAATGAAAGCAGTAATGCTGACTTTCAAAAGTAGTCAGGGTGAAACCCATCCCTGTGACTAAACTGTCCCTGAGAAAGTTCAAGTCCTGTGTACCAACTGAATGCTCACATGCTTCTATCTCAGAATAATGCTTTACATGACGTAAAACGTAACATACAGCGAAACTAGCACCATTCCAAAGGTGCTCCCACTCTGAGAGCAACGTAACACTGACCTGTGTACAGCAAAACACACAACAGGAAAGTCCATGGTCAAACCATCAAGGGACAGCAAAATGTACTATGTTAAACAAAGACATCAGTTCAGACTCTGTATGATTCAATCAGTTTCAGAACAGGGAGAGGAAGAGTTATGTCAATTCATATTTTCATTTTGGGTTATTCCAGTGAAGACCTCCAAATATATCCATAAGGCAACAGAGAATCAGATTGGCTGTAAAAACCAAAATCAAATCCGAATCCAAAGTCAACCTTTAGCAAAGCTAAACAAATGTTGTGATACAAAGCTAGCATGGTCCTTTTTCTTGGTAAAATGTATGGTGTTATCAATTTCACAGGGCAAAATAGACACAAATAATGTTATCTACAAAGCAGCTGTGAATTCCATTTTTTTTACTGAGCTGCCTCCTGGGCTACAAGTGACCCCTTGCAAAAAAAAAAACAAAACAAAACGGTATTTCCAAATAACTGTAGTTAGAATTCTAAGTAAATGAAAATGCCAAATGTCTTACTTGCATTTATCTATCTTTTCATTCATCGTCTTTTTTGAACATTATGTTGTCAAGTAGAGGCTTCTGAAGAATTTCAGTTGTTGTTTAGAATAGTGACTTATGGAAACTCACATCTTCAGTGTTTGGTCTAGACTCTTAGCTATGACTTGTTGTGAGGGGCCATCCATCATCACTAAGGCTTCGTGTAATGTGATAAGTTAGGATGCACTGGTAGAATAACTACAAAACAGTAATTATTTAGAGCAACCTTGAGAATTCACACACCTGCGTACTGTAATAGGAAGACATTTCTTTCCACATTTTGGGTGGAAAGGTGGTCTCATTAAACTTTTTAGCAGGGCCTGTTGTGATAGAACAAGAGGTAATGGTTTTAAACTAAAAGAGGACAGATTTTGACCACATATAAGGAAGAAATGTTTCACAATGAGGGTGGTGTAACACTGGCACAGGTTGCCCAGAGAGGTGGTAGATGCCCCATCCCTGGAAACATTCAAGGTCAGGTTGGAGGGGGCTCTGAGCAACCTGATCTAGTTGAAGATGTCCCTACTCATTGCAGGGGGGTTGGACCAGATGACCTTTAAAGGTCCCTTCCAACCCAAACTATTCTAGGATTCTATAACCTTGTTTAAGAATGTGTAAACTCTAAATGATTGTGGTGGATTGACCCTGGCTGGATGCCAGGTGCTAACCAGGCCACTCTATCACTCCCCTCTCCTCAGCTGGACAGGGGAGAGAAAATATAATGAAAGGCTCATGGGTCAAGATAAGGCCAGGGAGAAATCACTCACCAATTACCGTCACAGACAAAACAGAATCAACTTGGGGAATTAATTTAATTTATTGCCCATCAAATCAGAGTAGGGTAATGAGAAATACAAAACCAAATCTTAAAACATGTTCCTGACACCCCTCGCTTCTTCCTGGGCTCAACTTCATTCACAGTTTTCTCTACCTACTGCCCGTGCAGCAGTGCGGGGGATGGGGAATAGAGGTTGCGGTCAGTTCGTCACACATCTCTGCTACTCCTTCCTCCTCACGGGGAGGACTCCTCACACTCTTCTTCTGCTCCAGCATGGGGTCACTCCCACAGGAGCCCATCCTCCATGAACTTCTCCAGTGTGAGTCCTTCCCACAGGCTGCAGTTCTTAATGAACTGCCCCAGCGTGGGTCCCTTCCATGGGGGACAGTCCTTCAGTAACAGCCTGCTCCAGTGTGGGTCCCCCACAAGGTCATAATTCCTGCCAGCAACTCTGCTCCAGCATGGGGTCACTCCCACAGGAGCCCATCCTCCATGAACTTCTCCAGTGTGAGTCCTTCCCACAGGCTGCAGTTCTTAATGAACTGCCCCAGCGTGGGTCCCTTCCATGGGGGACAGTCCTTCAGTAACAGCCTGCTCCAGTGTGGGTCCCCCACAAGGTCATAATTCCTGCCAGCAACTCTGCTCCAGCATGGGGTCACTCCCACAGGAGCCCATCCTCCATGAACTTCTCCAGTGTGAGTCCTTCCCACAGGCTGCAGTTCTTAATGAACTGCCCCAGCGTGGGTCCCTTCCATGGGGTACAGTCCTTCAGTAACAGACTGCTCCAGTGTGGGTCCCCCACATGGTCATAATTCCTGCCAGCAAATCTGCTCCAGCATGGGCTCCTCTCTCCATGGGTTCACAGGCACTGCCAGGAGCCTGCTCCAGCACAGGCCTCCCACGGGGTCACAGCCTCATTTGGGCATCCACCTGCCCCAGCATGGGGTCCTCCATGGGCTGCACGTGGAGATCTGCTCCACCATGGAGGTCCGTGGGCTGCAGGGGGACAGCCTGCCTCACCATGGTCTTCCCCACAGGCTGCAGTGGAATTTCTGCTGGGTGCCTGGAGCACCTCCTCCCCCTCCTTGTCACTGACCTCGGTGTCTGTAAAGTTGTTTCTCTCACATATTCTCCCTCCTCTCTCCAGCTGCTGTTCTGCAGAATGGTTGGGGTTTTTTTTCCCTTCTTAAATATGTTACTGAGAGGCACTACCAATGTCATTGGCTCAGCTTTGGTCAGAGCTCTGTCAGACACAGGGGAAGCTTCTAGCAGCTTCTTGCAGAAACCACCGCTGTAGCTCCCCCACTACCAAAATATTGCCACCAAACCCAAAACAATGATGGTCAGCTTTAATCTCTATCAGGTTAAGCCATTGAGACCATGAAGGAGGTAACATTTATTTTCCCTTGTGTACACTCTATCATTTAGCATGTTCACTGAAAGAAAGAAGAGTAGCAAATAGTTTAACTTGCAAAACCTTCAGGCAAACCACAAGCTTTCTTTGTACTATTATTATTTCTGAAAACAGGCCTTAGGCCTAGTACTGTACCATTAATAACATTGTTCAGCATTGAGCAACCTTAAAACCTTCCTACAGAGCAAACAGTTCCAGCTAGAGGGCACAAAAAGTACTGGACTGGTATGATTCTTTTATGACTATTTGTATTTTCTAAGCAGATACACGCACTATTTAAAGTAACGGGTTACGTTCATTTATGGGATACATTTGATTGGAAACTATCAACTTCTGCCACAGAATACATGAAAATGTCTAACCATTGAACATTTTCATTATACTGAGAAACCACTCTTTTCCTTACACTCACATCACCATAGAGAAACGTTAGAACGAGTGACAAATGTATGATGTCAGACCATGTCTTCCACTATCCATGCCAACACACTGTCATTCATAACTGAAAGTCAAGCATTGCAAAGAAGGCCTCTTTAGCTGTCATGAAAAGTGCTTGTATCTCTGTCCAATATAGCCAAGTTCATGTTGAAGGGCTGTTCCCTATGAAGGTATTCTCAGGGGAGTAAAAGTTGCTTCTGTTTCACTATAGTTAAATGAAGATTCAGTAAAACCTTATTTTTAGTACACAACAAAAAGAAGGTGTTGATTCTGTATGTTATTTACTGTTTTGTCTTTGAAACTAAATACACTTGAAAATAGGTAAGTTTCATAAAACAAGTAAAGCACATTTTACTACCTTTTCCATGTGTTGGTTTTTTTTTTGTTTTTTCCACATTTTTAATTTTTAACTTTGGATAGTATTATTTGCTGATTTTTGGTGGATAATAGCATATATATATATATATATCATGGTGCCATTACTGGCAACATCTTAATACATTTTGAAACATCAGTGGCATAACTTCCTGCTGTCATTCTTGTAAGACATTTTCTATGAATAGCAGCAAAACTTTGAACATTTCTTTTCTATCTCTGAGTTAGTCTCCAAAGAGCACATCATAATGTCTCTAAAAGAGACAGTGAAAACTACTGGCATTTCTTAACAATTTTGACTTTTGATAAATACAAGAGAGATGAGATACTATATTGGACAGAGGTGTCAAAATTCTACTGCTAAGGATGGCATGCACCCTGATGAAAGAGAGATCAGAAACTATCACAAAGACACAAACAAATAAGAGATATATGAAAGACTATTACCAGCAATGTTAGAAAAGTTTATTAGATTATAAATTATTATAAAGAACTGGAATGGAACAACAAATAGGATTCTCAGCATTTTATTTTCACATTCCATGCCATTAAAAAAAATAAACTATGACCATTGAACATTTATTGAACAATTCCTTTTTCACAGGAAAGTGAGAATTAAGAAATGCAGCAATCTATTTTTTATTTCAATATATGATTTAGTAAATATAAAGGGGTTGAAGATAACAGTTCATAACTTGAGGGTTCTCAATAGTTCAACAAAAGATCCATGGCATCTGTGTTGTACATTTTATACATCTCAGATAGAAGGGACTTTTTACTGCAAATTACCTTTTCCAAATGCTCATGGAGATCAAAAATCAGAATCTTCTGGTGATGTACTCATCAAGAGTGCTGTACTCTTGGTTGAAATTCATGGCTTAAAACCTGTTATCTCTCTAAAATCTCCTCCTCCAAGAAGTGGAATTATACCAGTTTCTCCATAAATGTCTCTCACATCTAAATTCTGAGGCAGAATATGTCCTACTTGGACTTCTCAACATCCTTTGGCAACTGAGAATATCAAGTTCACAAAGATATTTTTTCATAAATATATTACATCTGTTCTGACTAGTCAGCTTTTAATTTTCTCTTGAGCTGTATGTCAATATACACAAACTGCAAATACATAATTTCTCACATGCTTGTGTAAAAAATAGGTAGCCTCAGAAGTTACCACTGTCAGTGATTGTCTCTGATAATGTATGAAAATTGAGATCCTTAAGCAGTAAGAAAAATGGAAAAACAGAGGAAATAGAAGACTAAGTGACTTGACCAAGACCAAATATGATGAAGCAGTGAAGTGAGTTTGATTTCTGGCAGAGTCAAAAATGGGAGTTCTGACTTTTCAACTCCCATTTCTGCAACTTGGCAACTAGCCTTAACTTGCTATGAATTATAGCTCTGATGGAAGTTCAGTATCTTCATTTATCTTTTTCCTAATCTTTCATTTGTTGGGTAATCTGGATATAATAAAATCAGAAAAAATTACTATACTTCTATATACTATATTATATCATACTACTCTAAATCATCTAAAATGAAGTAATTTCTGGCCACAGTTGTAAAGGATAACAAAAAGTGCTTCTACAAATATATTAACAACAAAAAGAGAGGCAAGGAGAATCTCCATCCCCTACTGGATATGGCGGGGAACATTGTCTCCAAGGACGAGGACAAGGCTGAGGTACTTCATGCCTTCTTTGCCTCAGTCTTTAATAGCCAGTCCAGGTATCCACAGGGTATTCAGCCCCCTGAGCTGGAAGATGGAGATGGAGAGCACAATATACTCCTCATAATCCGGGAGAAAGCAGTCAAGGACACGTTAAGCCACCTGGACACCCACA
>NW_010555464.1:56850-92992 GCF_000687285.1 Phaethon lepturus | reverse complement strand
TATATATATATATATATAAAACTAACTCCAGCAGTCCTGGAGTTTTCTCATAATGGATATGAAAAGGAACACTGGATGTTGGCTGTATCCCCAAGTGGATTTTCTTCCCAAGAAAAACTTCATTACAGTTTTTTTTGTTTTTCCTTCCTATCATATCAACACCAAATATAGAATAAGTAAATAAGCTAATAGATAAAAGAGAGAAGTAGACATCTAGATGACACAATGGCAGCTTTCTCCCTGAAGAACAACAATGGGCTAAGTAATTACAGACAGAAACAGCATTTCAGAAAGCTGGATGGTCTCTAAACAGACCTTGAAAATAGAACATGCACATGCCAGAGCTATTTTTATTATCAACATAATTAAGAGAAAAGACGTGGGAAAATTCTGGACCTAGATCTACAGAAATTGTTGTTTATGGCTGCACTGAAGAAAGAATTAGAAAATGAGGACCAAGAGCAACATGGATATATGGGAGTGGATGAGGGTGAAAATCAATCAAGTAACAGGATTAGCAGTGAATAGACTATTGTAGGGAGACCTGGCTTTTCATAACCTCAGCTTTGAACTGAGGACAGCTGCTGGTGGTCATTAATTAATGATTAATGACTTCAGCATTAACTAAGGGTAAACTGTGTGATGATAACTCTATGAGTAATTAAAGCATGGGTTCCATTTTGCATTTGAATTAAGGAATACCTACAGAAAAATTGGGGATTATCAATACAAAAAATTAACATAAATATATGGAAAACATAGCATAATCGTCAATAAATTTACAGCATTTGCTCTTTGAAAATAGTGTGCATATACTGAGACTTTAAGTAACCCTGCCAATTAGAGTTTAAACTAGTTAATATGAAGTCTTAAAGAAATAAACCATCTGTCATTTCCCAAATGATCTTAATGGAATAAGTCTTCCAAACCACCCTTATAATTACTACTGATTTTTTTTCTTGTACATGAACTATATGAGAGGAAAAAAGCTTGTAATGGAGATAAACTGTAAGTGGGCATTTAAGTGTGTTGGCTATTGATAATTCAAGTAACTCTTATCTGTTGTCACTGCTGTGACTGCTGTCACTGCCACCTCAGATGGCCAGCTGGTCACCATGGCTCTGTATATCTATACCAAATCAATGGGAAGGAGGCAGGAGGTCAAAAGTAATTTGAGTTCAAGAATGAAGAGGCATCAAAAGAAGAACATACCTAATATAGTCTCTTTATTTAAATTATTTTAATTTAATCGTGGTCCATATGTTTCTCACTCAGAAATTGTTGCATTGTGTTACATGATTACAATTGGTGGGCTGTATTTTATTTATATTTTTGGTAACTCTTATGCATTTCTGTGCCTTAAGTGTGATCTCAGCTTTTCCAATGTTGGTAAGGGATGGTTCAGGAAAACTGCCAGCATAATATCCTTTACCCATAAGTAAGGGATGCAACTCAGTCATCATTCCTTTTTGCTGTTGGATTGCATTCTGTTTCTTTATTCTTTTTCTTAGATGTTTGCAGACTTTGGATGCACGAGGCGAATATTGGGAAGGCTTGCAGTATGCAAATAGGAAATGCTATACAGATTTTTGGTTTATTTTTAATCATGAAATACACAGTAGGAAAGATGGGGACTGGTATTGCATAGTGCTAGGACAATGAAGAGGAGGCAGGTGACATACCTTGTGGACAGCATGTCAAATTTTAGGAAGCTCTGCAAGAATCTCTACATAGATAATAAACTTGGTAAGATAGATCCCCAGCTATTGTTGCGTTGACATACATCACAGGATCTAGTGGGTCCTGATCAGTTTATGCCAGCAGTCTCTCTCTCTAGGATGCAGTACTTCACCCTAGATATTCGTCTGAAGTAACAACACTTTTGTCAAGCAAACCATATGGAATATTCTGGAGTAGTATTTGAAAATGAACCAAAGTAAAATAAAGTACATCACCCTTACTGTATGTCCATAAATATTTATGTACGTATGTGTATACATATTTGTGTGTGTGTATATAATCTATTTGCTGCACACCCAAATTTGCATAAGTGAATTAATTGCATCATCTTACAATTTTTTGCATCTCTAATTTGGCTGTGTCAGAAGAACTACCTAATGAAACATTCATACACACTGTTACTATTGTTATTACAATGGAGCAATAGCAAATTTTGGAGTTGAAAATTTTCTTCTATCTAGAAAGAGCTCATTCCGCAGATAGTTTAGTCAATATAAATACTATATTTAAAACTTTAGTTGTTTCCCAGAACAGAGATTTTATGAATTTTAACACTGTTGACCATAGAGTCCTGGCCAGTGCAAAATGAAATTTAGATATGTTAGATAATAAAGCTTTAGAAGTAATCATTGAAACCAATGCATTTGGTCTTTATAGAAAATGCTTATGGAAATTCAGGTTTGTTAATCATTAAAATTTCTCTGCAAAAGTAATTTTTATTTCTTTGCCTCTGTAATACTGTTGTACCTGGCCTGTCCTCATGTTCATTACAGTATGCAGCAGAATATGTATAGAACTTTTGTTAAATGTGTGTCACATGATTTCTAAAGATGCTTGAAATAAACGGCTTCAGTGTTGCTTCTTGCAGCATCAGAAATATATCTGGGCAGTACTGACATTTCTAAATAATGCAAACAATATTTTATACTGGTTTTTGAACTTAAAAGCCATATTAATTATTCTTTTTAAATGATTCTTTTATAAATTGCTTTTTTGCTTCTTTGAAATGCATGGTCCTATCTGCTTCTACATTTCCTGTTTTGATATTTAAGATTGCTGAACTCAGTCTCTGCAACATCCTCCTTATTTAAGGTGACTTTCCAAGTGTTTGATTAAAAAAAGGAACCGAAGTGATAAGCATGAATTAATGAAAAATTATCAACAGAGCACCACCCTTTTTATTACAAATAAGTATTTCTATCTTTAATAAAGCTGGACAGTCTGCCTTGTTATTAATAGAGAATTCTGGAAGAAGCTGTCTCTGATGGTCTCTTTAAATTGGTGTGGATAGCACGCCATGTGCTGGAATAGTGAACATAGTAAGATGCTTTATGTACAGGATTTTTTCCAGTGTAGTTTAACCACGTGTAATCAGTCCATAAAGGAGCAGGTCCTGCAGTGTAGGCTAACTGCTCCTTAGCTGCCACTGTAAGAAGGAATATGAAGAAGTACTATGTTTAAATGGTTTTAACTGTGTTATTGAACCTAACCTCAGCTGGTACAGGGCAACAATCTAGATGGAATGTAAAACTTTCTGATTATTTTTTGCTGATTTTTCCTATTCCCATCATTTTAAAATCTCTGCTCCTTTAATTGAATCACAAAATTTCCTTTTACTCTGAGACATTTTCCTCCTGAAAATGACAGGTAAACTTCAATCCAAGAATCATTTATCAGGCCCATAAATTTTTCATGAGTTGCTAATATTTGATTTAGATAAAAATAGATCTGAAGTTTGAGCAGATAAACACAGAAGTAGAAGTGCTGGCTGTTTTGACAGTTTGGGTTACGTGCTGAACCCTCCTCCTGAAAAGTTAGCAAGCATCCTTCAAGAACTTTCTTACAGGAGGATAAGAACCACTGAAGTTTTTATGTAGAATATGAAACCAGGTGTATTATCTTTGAATCCAAGCTCCCTTACTTAGCTGACAGAAAGTTAATTTTATTGATATTGTACGCTTTAAGAAAAATTTATCCTAAAAGACTCAGTAGTTTTTCTTAGCCCAGAGAGTAAATGTTAGGAAGGCACAAAGTGTGACAGTCATCTTTTTATATGAAGGACGTACATCTGTGCAAATGGTTTTCAAGGCTCTGGTACGACAAGGTGTTGTACATATGGTTAATACCTTGTTGTACTGGAATACCAATAGCAAGTTTGCTTGGCATAGAGGCCACAGGGCTTGCCCTGCCTGTGGGTGTCTTGATGGGCTTTCAGAGCTGCTCCAGCCATGCATGTAGAGCTGTTCCTCTTAGTGTGACAGTCTGTGATCATCTGCTTTACTCTAATATACTCTTGCCCATAGTAAAGGGCTGCTGTACGTGCCAGGAATGCTTTTGCATTCCTAAGATATGTAGTGGATGGCTACACTTCCTCAATGAGGATGATACCTAATTTGCAAAATTCAGTGATTTGAGCTGAGTTTAATAGTGCGATGTATTGCTGTATAGACCCTACTTCCTGAGATACCAAGTTGCCCAGAGAGGTGGTAGATGTCCCATTCCTGGAAACATTCAAGGTCAGGTTGGACGGGGCTCTGAGCAACCTGATCTAGTTGAAGATGTCCCTGCTCACTGCAGGAGGGTTGGATGAGATGACCTCTAAAGGTCCCTTCCAACCCAAACTATTCCATGATTCTATAATGGTTTTGCAAGATATTTTGGCCTGCTGGGTGCATAATGTTTCTCACATTTCCATAGTTATTTTCCTGTTGTATGTTATATAGAAACTTTTAAAATGAGAAAATAATATATATTTAATATTTAAATAGCATACCATATTTAAATAATGTCATAATATTAACACAAACTAAGAAAACCAGAATATTATTACGGTACAGATAACACTTTTTACCTAATTTGCATGGTCATGACTTCCATTTTTCTTTATTTTATGGACTTCTTTAGCATAAATATTCTTTCAGCCAGCATGAGAGATTTCACTATGTTAGGAGGTGGGAGTCAAATATTGTAACTGGATTTTAGAGGGGCTGGATCATTTGGTGAACAATAACAATTATACTTATTCATGCTGAGAGCAAAGTAATTAAATCTCATGCTTCAGGGCAGAGGCCTGCAGCCTGTGCTCTGCGGCACCCAGTGAGAGACTCAGCTCAGTAAATGCTGGTGCCTCAGTGCTGAGGGTTGAGGAGAGTATTGTTGGCAATACAGGAGACACATAAGTCCTTGTTTCGAACAGGGGTATTAGGTTAGTGTTGTTAAAAAAAAAACCCAACAAATAAATACTCAACAACAACAACAACAAACGCACCAAAAAAACCCAAAACCCCAAACCCTAAACCTATGTAGTGTTTAAAATTGATTATTTACATTGTGGTGTATTTTTTCCACCTTTTAAACAACAGGTACTTGCCATTACTAGAGGACAATCTACATCTACTGATGGATTAATGATGTGCCATTCTGCCAGTCTTATACTCCTGCAGTTTATGGCCAGTATTGAAATAACAAGTTGAACATTTCCATAGTGATTTGGAAATGTTAAGAAATTAATTTTCCTGACAACTCTGTGGGGTATGTGCAGACTTCAGTTCTTATTTATAAAGGGGAAGATTCAGAGCAGTGCGGCATACCCAAAACTAGGGAAGAAAGAGCATCTGATTCCAGAAGTAAGAGTTGCATCAGACAGCCAGAACTGGCATATGCCACACTAATAAAATTTGCTAAACCCTGGGCAGAATGATGGCTATGAAAACCTCACATGCAGCTTAGTCCATGTGTGCTGATTGAAATTAGGTGCCTTTATGTTCCCCAAACAGTTGGTTTTCCTGAAATTAAAGTGTCAGAGGTCTGAAATTATTTATGGATAAATGAATACTGTTGATTTAAAGAAAATGCAAGGAATATATCCAGAAGATGGAAACATTTCATTTTGATGCCTACAGATTAAGACATTGCATTTTGAAATACTAAAACCTTTCATGTGGCATTTTGAAATGACACTTTAGAGCATCTTAGTTTGAAATCACATTTTCCTGTTCTTAAAAATCACAAATGAAAACAATAAAATGTTCAGTAAGCTGAGCACTTATACAATACTTCTTTTGTTTCCGATTAAACAGAGCATTTCAAGAATCATATTGCCCCTACTTTTCATTTATTCCCAAAAGGTGTATTTCCCAGTATGTCTAAGTCTAGCCACCAGACTGAGGAGCCTCATCCATCACACTCTGAATGTCCCTTGAACAGCAGGACAAGCTCTGGTTTTGGGTTGGTTACTTCATCTAAATAAAGCATTGCGTACGCACTGAAGGGAAGGAAAACATGGACTACGTTTTGAAATCCTGCCTTCTGCTAGCCATACCTTTTGCAGTTTGGAGCTGTGCCTTGCACCATTAGTCAGCTTTCTGAAGGAAACCCTGTGAATCCCGCATAAGAATAAATTATGCAGTAGAACTAGCATATGGATTTTCAGTATGTTAGCTGGCTCTTTGGCAAATGTTTATGAGAACACTGTAGCCCACATGGAAAGTATAATGATGGTGGCTCCCTGTTAATGAAACTGGAGTTATGCTGCAGCACCGTTATCACATACTAGTATGTGCTAAAAATATATATCCTGGCTATCCCATGGTTACATGTTCATGTAGACCTGCTGGCAGTAAATACTACTGTGTTTATCTCTTTTTAACGTGGAAACCTATACAAAGCTTTTATTCTGTTGTGTCTTAAAAATTCAGGGCCTTACCATTCTTGTTTCCCTTTTCAGAGCATGACGAATGTATAACAAACCAGCACAACTGTGATGAAAACGCGCTCTGTTTCAACACCGTGGGTGGGCACAACTGTGTCTGCAAGCCGGGTTACACGGGAAATGGTACCATCTGCAAAGGTAAGCCACTAGAAACCCCGGGGCCTTTGAACTGGATGAGATGCTTTGTCGTAGTTGACACAAATCTGGTTACGTACCTTGAAGAAGACAGGCAAAATGCTAGGCTAGACATTTAGGTCTTGCACCTCTAAGAAGATCTTCATAGGCAGATATACACTGACTTTGCATTTGGCAGAAATCACGGTATTTTGAGGATGATGATACATAGATAGTATGCGCTAAAATTTGAAGTAATTATGTTTGATTTCTGTGTCATATTAACAGTTTCTAAACATGTTACGCTATTCAAGGAAGCCCACAGTTACCAACACAGTTACAGCTGTGCAAACATTACGAGATCTACATTGTCCACAGTCAATCACTTGCTATTTTTCTTGATGAACTGAAAGTTGTTTGGTATGCTGTGTCCTTTTATTGTAAATGAGTAAAGCAGTAGACATAGATGCACAAAACCTTTGCTACACGTGAGGTGGTGCCTTGTTTTCTAACATTCTTGTTCACTGGCAAACATTAAAAGTTACATTACTGGTCTTAGAAAGACACTTTCGCAGAGATACAATGCTGCTTTTATTTCCATTGCATTTCACATCAGAGGAGATGGTTCTTGGTACTTGGGCCCAAATCCTTGGAAGTCCTCAGGCTCCTAGCATAGGATTTAGAGGATGCTTGAAAATAAAAGTAGTGTCGCTGTAGAGGAACTGGCTTAGATGCAAGAATTGGTCTAGCTGCAGCAATAGCATACCCAACGTTCCTTGAAATTGCGCTTCAGTCCTCTTGATCTGTTAGGTGTCAGAACCTAAGGGTCTGGAGTTAACACTGGCAATATCCAATAGATGTGATCTGTTAGGTGTCAGAACCTAAGGGTCTGACAGTTGTATCTATGTATTGACAGTTAACACTGGCAATATCCAATAGATACATTCTGCTGCTGTGTATTATCAAGGCTAAGCACCACAGAATTTCTTTAATTGCTAAGCCTGATTAAGATCTTAGCGCTTGTTATTCCTCCACCTGAGTCACAGTATGATTTTTCTAAATATTCCTAACATAAACAAGCTCTTTGTAAAGCATGGCAGCCTAATCCACTTCCAGTCAAACACGTGGGTAGCAGGAGAGATGTCAACAAATATGCCTTTTTATGCTGTATTCCCTCTTCTGGGGAATAGGAAAAAAGTCTTAGCCTGAGGATGTTCAAAACCAGGGCTGCTCCTCTCAGAAGAGACCTCTGTCTGCGCAGCTCAATCCTGTGCTGTGCTTGGGAGTATTCCCCAGTCCTTCTGCTGGAGGTGTGTCAGCTTACAAAATGGTAATTGAGATTGCTTTGTTAAAGAAAAGGTGCATAAGCCTGGAGTACCGTGTTTGGCTTTTCTGTTCCCTGGGTAGGAGCTCTGACTGCGGATCTGACATTTCAGAGGCCACCTGGCCCCACTGTGAAAGAAACGTGCATGCTTCCCTCCCTCCCTTTTCAGTACTGAAAAGACATTATGCAGGAGAAGGCTCTGAGGCTGTGTCCCAGTCGGAGAAATGTACTTCTCTGCAGCCCTGGCTTGGATGCCAGCTTCCTTCAGAGAGACCTGGATGCACCTCTTGTCCCCATGGCTTCAGCAGCTTCTCATGCCCTGTGCTGCCAGCCGTGCTCCCGCGCACCGTGTCATCCTGTGCCGGCACGCTTAAATGTCTCACTCTGTGCCAGCATCTCAAGCCACTAGGCTGGTGTCTGGAAGCCGAGCGCTGGAAAGCCCCAATGCATAACACTGATGTTCTCTCTCAGATGAGCTGAAGACCTCATCAGTGGTGCTTACACAGAGCAGCTGCAAAGAAGCCTGACATCTCCAGTGGCTTGTTAGAAGTGCAAGGTTAGACCAGTGCCCTGGAGCAACTCTTTATGTTGGTGATAACCTCCATCTGCCTAGTTTCACCTGCAGTTTCTTGTGACCAGAGCATTTCTGATTCCATATTGAGAGTACAAGCAGAGCAATTAAACAACTGCCATGTTTTCTATCAGAGCTGGTTGCATTTCTGTGGCTGCAGAAGGGACTCTTTAGTGCGTACGTGTATTCACAACTGTATCTGGAGTATGCTGCACCTGAATACATGAGCGTGGCTTCTCAGATTGCAGCACACCGAAGAGCATATCCAGGGATCCACTTCAAGCTGTCATTGGTAAAAGGTTTTAATTTCTTCAGTATCCTTTGAGGAAAAATTACTATTTTTATTGTTTCAGTATAATCGCTTAATCAAGGAGGAAGGTAGCCAGACAATTCAGTGTTCAGTTGTGCCTGTTATGCCTAGACCTTTATTGGGGCAGCAGAGAAGACCAGTGCTGCCCTAGGAAGAGTCTGTTCCTGGGGAAGATGCTGCCTTTCACCGCTTCCCAGTGCATGCGAAGGAGCACATATGTGAGCTGTTGTCTTCAGATGATTTACTCTAATCTCCTTCTGTAGCTTGTCAGCCCATCTGGCCAGTGAGGCAGGGGGGCCATAAACCAGCTCTTCATGACCTCTATCCTTAGGAGAAGGTAGTCGCTGCGCTCAGGGCCACAGGGACCGCATTTCGTGCCAGCCTGCCAGCGGCCTGTGGCCACCTGCGTGGTTGCTGGAGCGTAGTTCTGTTACCCATATATTATGATTTTGCATTTTGCAGCATTTTGCAAAGACGGGTGTAGGAACGGAGGAGCCTGTATTGCTTCCAACGTGTGTGCCTGCCCACAAGGCTTCACTGGGCCCAGCTGTGAAACGGGTAAGATTATAATTGAATTTATGATGAAGGTAATCCAAGGAGGATGTTTGAGGTAATCCAAGAATAAAGGATTATTTAAGTGTGTGCCCTGAAAGAGGAAGCTGCTACTAAAAAGTTACTCACTTTTCTTATATGCCTCCCAAGAGAATATATTACAGCGGTTCTAATTAGAAGCACATGGACTGCGAAAATGAGAACATGAATTAAGACATCTTGGGTTTTGATGTTTCATAATTAATAAGATTATTATAGACTTGTTTTTCACCTCAAGTGTCCTTTGGTATCTCCTATAAATGGCAACTAAACTGACATCTAGAAATAAATTCCAATAATTGATTACTTCTGGGTTGTAAATTTGTGACTGGTTCAGTACCCCACCTTCCTGTGCAATCTTATTTGAAGACTTCTGATTTACTCAGTGTTCTGACTTAGTGTTAAGGCAGGTTTCGGTGTTCATACTGCTTTTACCTCCTTTCACAGGCATTCCTTTCTCTTCCTGCTACCCCTGAGGATGGCAGTACCACAAAGCCTTGGTTTAGAACTTTATTTTTTAAGTCTTGGATCTAGTCAAATCATATTGCCCAGCAGAGTATGTAGAATGTTAATACTTAGCATCTCAAGTGCCTGTAAATAATTTCTCAAAGTTCAAATGAATAGTTTCAGCACCTTTATTTTTTGCTGCAGAATTTTTAAATGCTTTCTAACCGTACATGCCTCCAGGAGGTAAAGGGAGAAAGCTTGGTTAGATTAATTGTCTTCAATATGCCTAATAAAAGGGCAGTCTGCCACCTATGATTGACTATTGTTGCTGTTCTATGTTGCCTTCAATAAATCTTCCAAACAGAGGAAAGGAGGTCATTTGAGCAAGTATTGCTTTCATCTGACTTGTAAACATGTCCAGTTTAATGAAAAACACAGACTGATCTGAATTCTGTATTATTTGGTCCATTTGAGAGGTGAGAAATGTGATTGTTTTCATTCTTCTGTATTCGAGTGGGTATTACTCCAATGCACAAGAGGAATGCTGTGTGAAAAGCAGTATCCTGATTGTTGATCTTTTTCTAGAAAAATGTCAAAAGAGCAATTTTTCAAGTATTTCTTACTGTTTCACAGACTTCAAATAACATGGTACAGGATAGCAAGGTTTCTTCAATGTAACAGTGTTGTCTTTTTGCTTGGAACAAATTGTGTGCTAAGATAATGCTCAAGTATTAAAGCAGTTACTTTGTTTTAGTAATATTTATCTTATATGCTCCTTGCAGCATTCTGCTGTTATCAACTAAATATAACATGCATAATGTCAAGGCCCACATTCATCATTTCCAGCTTTATACTCCTATCTGAAGTGCGCAAACCAGAAGCATATTTGCCTTAGTCTCCTTGTGTAGTCAATATTAATAGCCACGGTCAAAGGGAGATCATACTGGCTTTTCTGAATTGCCTGGAAGTCCTGTCTTTGCTCCCTTCTTTACAGGGGAACCCAGGGACACTCTGTTCCCAGTTCAGAAAGTTCAGGCATCTTAAGCTAACTTAGCTTAAGTGCATTCAGCCTCAAATATCCTTCAAAAGCAGCTGGACTGCTAGCCTAACTGCTTGTGTCCTTCCTGCCCTTCAGAACATATGGAAGGGCAGACAGAGGTTTGGACCAGATCTGAATGTCTTTCTGAATATCTGGTCTCAATGTTTAACATAAGGTCAGTATGATAGTTTTCACTTGATATCTCAGAGTTAGTGATACTGTTGTTATGATTTGGAGCCAGTTTGTCAGCCCCAAACCAGTTTCATAGGTCAGCTTTTCAAGGAGAAGCCTCTCTGTCCTGGTGGACCTCCACTGCATGTCATATTTTTTCTTACTGTTGAAATAAGTAATGCTAGAGATCAGCCACAGGGGTACAAGTCTGGTCACCTCATTTGGATATTAGCGTGCAAGAGTAGGATTGTAATCTACTTGCACGTAGCTTTGAAACATACAGTCTGAAATACCATCAGTGGCAAATGGAAGAGCTATCCTGTCGATAAAGAGCAAAGTTGGTTCGTTCTGAGACTGCATTGTCAGAAAAATGGTGCTGCATACAGCCGTAAAAGAAAACCTGAGCTTCAGACAGTACATATTCACTCCCAGTGGATGCAACAGAGTTTCCTGAAGGTACGTCGTTAGGCTTGAAATGATTCAAGACATTCATTCTACAAATAATTTATGATGGAAGCTTCCCTTTTTGAACAGTCACTTTATCTACAAAGGTGATGTAATCTTTTCTAGGCAGACATCTCTACTTGTGATCACATACAAGGAAGGAGGAGGATTGATATAAAGATGCCAAATCTATTTTTATATCACGTGTTACTTATTTATGTTTATGCTACATATATTTAAAAAATGCTTATTGAAGAATCTTTGCATTTTTATCTTAAAATAAAACATACAGTTATATAGAAATTTGAACCTATGAATTAATTAACAGGAGATTGAATCCACACCCCAGCAATAACATAGAAAATATAATCACCAGTTTTTACTGTTTACTTCTGTAAAAGGTCATTTAATAGCTCTGTTTAAATAATTTCTCTGAATCATAGAAAGGATGAGGTTGGAAGGGACCTCTTCTTGGACCTTGATGATCTCAACGAGATCATCTTGCCTAATCCCCCTGCTCAGAGCAGGGTCAAATGGAACTGGTTTTTCAGGACTCTGCCCAGTTTGATTTGGAGTGTTTCCAGGGTTGAACACTCCACAAGCTCTCTGGGCAACCAATTCCAGTGTTTGGTCACCCTCACGGTAAAAAAAAATAAATTATTTTGTTACGTTGAAATGCAATTTCCCATCCCCCTAGTCCCTTTCCTGGGCATGACTGAGAAGTGTCAGGCTTCCCCCAACACCATCAGGTATTTATACACATTGATAAGATCCCCCTCAGTCTTTTCATTTCCAGGCTGAACATCTCAGCTCTATCAGCCTCTCCTTGTATGACAGATACTCTGGTCCCTTAATCACCTTCACAGCACTGGACGCAGCACCCCAGATGTCATCTCAACAGCATGAAATAGAGGGGAAGAATCACCTCCCTTGACCTGCTGGCAATGCTCTTCCTAACACAGCCCAGGAGGCTGTTGGTCTTCTTTGCTGCAAGGGCACATTGATGGCTTATGTTCAGCTTGGGGTCCACCAGGACCTTCAGATCCTTTTCTGCAAAGCTGCTTTCCCACTGGCTGGTCCCCAGTCTCTACTGGTGCCTGGGGTTGTTCCTTAATAGCTGTAGGACTTGGCATTTCCCTCTGAACTTGATGATGTTCCTGTTGGCCCATTTCTCCAGCCTGTTGAAGTCCCTTTGAACAGCAGCACAACTACCTGGTATAGCAACCCCCCCCTCCAAATTTTGTATCATCTACAAACATGCTGAGGGTGCACTCTGCCTTATTGTCGAGATGTTAAACAGTACTCGCCAGCCCAGTACCCAGTATTTACCGAGGTGTACACCACTAAGTGACTAGCCTCCAACGGGACATTATATGGCTGATCACAGCCCTCTGAGCCTATCCGTTCAGCAAGTTTTCAATCCACCTCACTGTCTATTTATTTAGCCTGTACTTTTTAGTTTGTCTGAGGATGTTATGAGAACGTCAAAAGCCTTGCTAAATTCAAGATAAACAACATCCACTGCTCTCCTCCCATTCACTAACCTAGTCATCTTATTTCAGAAGGCTAACAGGTTGGTCAAACATAATTTCTTCTTCATAAATCAATGCTGACTATTCCAAATCACATTCTTGTCCTTAATATGTTTGGAAATGATATCCAGGAGGATACCATTGGCTTCCCAGGGATGGAGGTGAGGTGGACTGATCTGTAGTTCCCTGGATCCTTGCCCTTCTCAAAGATAGGGGGAATATTTGCTTTCTTCCAGTTCTCAGGAGCTTCTCTCAGTCACCATGACCTTTCAAAGATAATTGAGATTGGCCTCACAATGACATCAGCCAGCTCCCTCAACACTCATGGGTGCATCCCATCAGGTTTGATTGACCTATGTTTTTTCCAATTTATCTAGATATTGATCATCCTCCACCAAGGGTAAATTTTTCTTGCTCCAGACTTTCCCACTGGTCTTGGTGATCTGGGACTCCTGAAGGCAAATCTTGCTGGTAAAGACCATGGTGAAGAAGGCTTAAAGTACCTCCATATCCTTTCCAAAACCCATCCCTGCACACTCAGTCAGTGCATCTGTATTCCTCCCGAAGCCTGAGAGGGATGATGCTGTCCATGCTTAGGTCTTGCCAATGGAGCCAGGCTCATGATGTAGAACAGGCTATTGACCAAGAACAGGAATAAACCAGAGCCGAAATAGGTGGTATTGTTGGTGTCCAGAGCATCCCCCTAAACTTTTGATGAGGCTATCTACTGCATGGCAAAGACCTGGCCTGTTTCCTTGGTGGCCATGCTGGTTGGAGAGATGTACTGTTCCATGGGATGGGACTTAACAGCTCCTCTAAGCCTTCCAATGGAGCGGAGAGCAGCAGAGGCAGTGACTGATAGGGTACCACTGAGTAGGAAGCAGACAGCCTGCTTCTGATGGGAGAGGTCAGAAGTCTTCTGATAAAATTATCCTGAGGTTGAAACATGGTTTCAGGGCAAACCCATTCACCCAGAACTCAAAGCAGCTTTCCCAGTTCTGGTGGATTAGGCCAGAAGCTTGCTCGTGTTTACAGGCAGAGTTTTAACTCTTTTCACCTGTCAGCTGCTGTGGAAAGGCTACATCAGATTTCTAAACTCAATGCAGCTTTTGCAAAGAGAAGTCTTGTCTAATTAAGCACAGTAATGGGTTTCATAACATTTTTTGCTTCCAAATGTGTGCTTCCGGAGTGCCAGTAGGAGCCGCGTCTCTCAGAAATGTAAGAAGGAGAATCAACTACTACTGCTAGTCAGGTATTTCCATGAGAAAAGATATTCACTGTGGAGTGCCTTGCGTGAACAGAGCTATTGCAATGCCTTAGAATGATCTGTTGGAAGCCTTTTAGATTAATCATGGCCTGTGCCCTGTGGAAATGGATCAATGGAATGAGGAAGCAGATGTAAGAATCATGTGCAGATATATCAACCTCCATCACCTTAATTTTTAATTGGTAATAGGACATAAAAAATAGACGTGGAAGGATTCCTATTTCTCTTCCCAAAGGATGTGGGTTGAGGCATTGTTAATGTTGGAGATGCATTTGTTGACTTATAGAGGTGGGGTTTATGTGTTAAAAGATTTTCACGTCTTACAAGGCACAGTAGTAGTTAACCCAGCAGAGCAGCAGTGTAGAGAAGTGAGACTACCAAGCGAATCTGAAAATATTTCTGCCTGTTAATTTTTTCAAAATACTTGACTTATTTGTCTGTCAATGTCTTGTTTGATTGTAAAACTATGAATTCTTCAATGGGCATTTTAAAATGCTATCTTAAATTGTATTTGAAAAGTGATTTATTTTAGAATCCGGCACAGGATGACTTTGTGTAGATCTGCTTGATGTTATTGTAAGTCCTCTTTAATTTGATGACAGAGCTTTAAGAGTGGACTTGTTCTCCTACTATGTATGCATATCTGCTAGTGCATGTATACAAGATTACTGCATTTTTTCTGCTTGTCAGCTTCATTTTTTGAGTTCCCACACTTGTTTTATGTTTTGAGTTTTCCCCTGGACTGCTTTTAATTATGCATGAGATCAAATAGCAGAGTTTCGCTACTAGTAGTGTTTTGATGTAGTTTTTGTTAACAGGTCGGCTGGAAGTATATGGCTTTTTTATGGATGATTAGCTGTAACTTGCATTTCCTGATAATGAACTTTCCTTGGATATCATGGGAATAATGTCCACCTGTTATTAAACAATCCATGGCAAACTGCTGAAAATAAACTGGCACATAAAGCTGTTACCTTTGAAAAGACCTGCTGAGAAAAAGGTTAACCTGCAGATTCTACATTTATTCAGCCATACATTATTATTAAGTTGTCTTAATTAAATGTGTAACCGACTTTGTGAAAAAAATGGTAAGCATCAGGCATGTGAGATCACCCTCTTTTATCTGATCGCTTATCAGAAATAGCCAAATCCAAGGAAAATATACTAGTTGGCTCTTCCCTTTATTTTTTTCCCTTTTTCCCCCTATGTATGGAAAGCTCAAACAAAAATAGCCTAAGTGTTGCGAGTAATTCATGGAGAAGGAAAAAAAATTGATGGCACTAAAACAAATTTTTGCAACTTTGTGCTTAACATTTGTAGCTCAAAATACTGAAATACAACTTAGACAAGTGATTTGGGTAAATAATTTTTATAGACCAGATCTCTTTAGAGTTTTGTGCCATGTTCTATATGAGCTAGATAATTAACATGTGTGACTGTTGCTCTTTTCAGCAAATCTGAATTAATTTGTTCATGTGCACTGACCATAATAATAGCAGGCTTCGGTTTATTGAAGACTATTATTCCTGTTCCAAAGGAAGCTTGTGAAAATCTTTTAATTCTGATACCACAGTTATTAGGAAAATAATTTTACTGGTATTAGAATAGAAGGCTTTGTCAAAGTAACCAGAAAGCTTGTTAACTTTGCTGATTTTACAAAAATGAAGTATTTTAGTACTTTTATCATCACAAGAGAAGTGTTTCCATTTAAGCCCTTGATCCCTGGTATTCAGCTAAAACAACCACAATCAGCTTGTGGCCAGGGAGGCTCTGAAGCTAAAGCTGTGACACAAATGGCATTTGAAGCCTGTAGAGCATTGAACCAGTTCTGTAAGAACTGGAATAACTTTTGTCAAAAGTCTTAAAAATTCTTGGCTCCAGTCTAACGAAAACTCTCTGTAAGCTATGAAAGTATCACAGTCAAAACTTTCCCAACAGCTCAGGAATCTGCCATTTGCTCAGTTTTATTTTTACAATGATGATTTAAATTACTGGTAGTCGGATTGGGATTTACAACAATAATACTAAAAGGCTCAAATTTGTGGTACAAGTATGCAAGGTCCTGCACAAACCTAGAGTAATAGGAGTGTCCTTCAACAGTTCACAGTCTGACCAGGGAAGTCGGTTGCATGCTGATATAAATGAGTATAACATACAAACTCCTTGAGGAGAAAGCATATTAGGCTTAATCATTTAATTCTCTGAAATCCTTAAGGAGTTGCTGGGCTTTTTAATGAGGGGGGAAACAGAAGAAGGGAGCAAGAGGAAAGTGGTGGAGCGAACACGAAGGCAGCACAGGCATGAACTGTCTAGAGCAATAGCTGTAGGAAAAAGGGATGCCTCCCATAGTTCATTAGTTTTCATAGCCCACCTGGCTTGCTTGGATCCTGGTGTCCTGAGAATTCAGGCTCCCATTTTTGGGGAGGCTCCCAAGTTTGAGACTTAGAAGTTAGAGGATACTTTTGGCAGGAAATGTTTTAATTACATAAAAGTGCTGACTTCAATTTATAGAATTAAGAAAATGTTGAGTTAATCTATAAAGCCTGGATAAAATTTTTAAAAACAAATAGTACTTGAGCATGATTTGCAGTGTAAAATGTTTTAATAGATCCCAGTGTGCAGTAGGAATTCATCGTATTCTGAAAGTCAGACCTTTTGGAGTCACTTGAGTTTGGCATTTCAATGTCAGTAATTTTTAAAGTTTGTAAGCTACCCAAAACTTTTCCCTTGGTGCAAGCAAAAAAAAAACAAAAAAAAAAAAACAAAAAAAAAAAAAAACCAAAACATCACCCAGGACATAACCCAAAGAAGCTAAATTGTGGTTTGCAAGCAGCTGAGATTTGGCTTGCATGCTGGGCTGCATGCTGCTATAGCCCAGCAGCAGTGCTGAGGCTGTGGTATCAGGTCCTTGTGTAACCCAGAGCCCCGGCTGTGGGAGGAGATGAGCGAGGAGAGATGCTGGACCTGACGTGCCCAGCTCGTCACTGGACTTCACTGCCCTAGCCGTGGGGAACCACTGCCATTTCTCCCCCTTGAGTCCTTCCAAGTGCTCTCCATTTCCCTGGCAAATCTCCTGGCCTCCTGCCCTATGGAAATCTGGGTATGTGGCATGCTGGGTTGGTAAGTTTGGCCTTTCCCACCATAGCTCAAATGTAGATGGAGACACAGAGTTCTCAGTAGCCTGTTTAAACTGGTTTACCTTAATTTTTTAACAGTAAATATCTAACTGTATTTTCTATTCTCAGCAGCTGAATCTCTGAAATATAAACACTTCTGAATTACTGCATGCACCTGCGTTTAATTAATATTTTCTGTGGTTTCCATTTCAGCAGAAAGAGTCAGGACCCAGCTGCTAAAAATAATGTAATGATTTTGCTGAGAATGTTGAAATATCTTGCTTTATAATTTGCATCTTTGCTGTATAAAGTCACTACCCAGCTTGCACAGGCCGGGTAATGAGTGATCTGCATTACAGTCTTGGCCTTCTCAAAGACGGCTATTTTGCATGTCGGTTACTGATTTCAGAGGCAAAAACAGTGTTGTTTGAGCTAGCCTTGGTTTATTGAGGTAACGCATATAACTACTGCTTTTAGTGATGCCGCATCTTACCCTGTACTATTCCATTTTAAATTCTGTCTTACTGTAAGAAAAGCAGATAGTAGAATCATGGGCAAACTTATGGGAAACATCCTATAATGTCAACTTCTATGTCTTGTTTAAACATAACAGCTAATTCTACTTAAAAATACTAACATGTCACTATGATAATTTTTCAGTAAATTGATTCAGAACCCTAATAATGAATTTTTAAATACATAATTTGTTTTGCAGTCCTATCACTGAACTACAATTATGCAATGTGAAACAAACATCTTCACATAGAATTTTTTTGGTGACTTGAGCAAAAGTTAGCAGGAAATGACTATATGAGTTATTTCCTTACAAAGCTGTGCCAGTGTATCCATCATCTGGTTGACAACATTTCTGCTTTACTTGTTACAAAATCTTTTAATGTTTTCAAAATATAAGGTGACTTTTGAGATTTGAACCAGTACTAGTAAGGAGTAGTCTAAAATTGGCAGGGTAATTTGCGTGGTCACCTTAATGTAATTTTCCTGTTGAAAATTGAAAGGTATTAAATTTTACCTTCTGAGCTACTGTAGGCAAATAGTGCCTAAGAGCAATGATTCAAATACTGAACTATGCCCCAGTGAACCATCTGATCCAGTGCCTTGGTGGTGTTCCCAAGTCCTTTTGGTACTTGGAAAGTGTATGTCTTCTTTTTCTTTTGGCTTGCCTCGATTTCAAATAAATGGTTTTGAGAACAGTAGTTCTAGGATTTTGGACTGCTGCACTGCTTGTATGCTTCTGCATTGTTTTGTTTGGTTAATAGAGTTTTCTGCTGTACTGCTTAGGGCACAATATATTTGTATCTACCTCTGACTGATGATTAATAGGGAGAAATATCCTCAATAATAGAGGGTCACTGTTCCACACAGACAGGCCTAATTTATACTGTCATATCTGAAATTCCTAGAAAATCACTGAAAAATCTTGTTTGGCTGCTCTAGAGCAACGAGTGCAAAGTAACTTTTGAATCCTATATTTTTGTACTTGCACTCCTGTGATATGCTTTACATAAGATCATGAGGTTAGGAGCCATTATCTTCCCAGCTTCTGTTCTGGTCAGGAGCTTTGTTCATATGATACGTCTGGTGAAACAGAGGAGGAAAAGAAAGCAAGCAAATTCTGGCCTTGATATTTGTGCATTTCAGCCCCTCAAGACTGAGCAGGGCAAGGGGGGATTTTTTCTGTACCTTACAGCTTGAAGCTGCGTGAGTATTACTGAAAAGCTGATACTGAAAGTCCTGTAGAGTTCTGCTTGTGAAATGGTTTATTTTCCTTAGTTATGGTCTTCAGCCAAAGGTATTGTATTGAAAGTACAGAGTTTTATACTTTTGAACCATCTTCCAGTAATTCAAAATTAGTGACTAACTTGTGTTTATTTTTGCCATATTCCTCATCTGATTAATTTCTAGGTAAACCTGACAAAAATAACTGTTTTCCTAACTGATCTCCTCACACTTCCACCTCACCAAAACTGGGCCTTGTATTCAACTGATACAAATTGGTAGAGCTCCTCTGGCATACACTGCCGTGTGCTTTTAATGAACTGCATGTCTGGCTTATCATCTTTGCATATGATCCAATTTCTCTTCTTTATTTCTATTAACAATAATAACAAGTTGTAATGAGTCATTCTGAAATGTTCATTTATGCTGATGCAAAAATGACTCTTTGCTGTTGATGGTCAAGACCATTTTGGTATCTCTGACCAACCCTAAGAAAAAGAAGGACCATGAAGCATGCTGTTGTATTGCCCACTCGTTAATGTATTTCTGAAGTCAGGCCTTGGGTGAGCAGGAATCCTATTAAGTTAGATTCTAGCTGAAGGAACTGTAACATATAATGCATTCATAGCTTTACTCATAAATCATCAGCCTCCGCGTAACTAATTAGTATTCTAGGTGAATAGCTGCCCAGTCCAACATGCGTAAAAATAAAACAAGTTGTGACTAATGCTTACACCTTTAGAAGTAATAGGTGTACCATGATTTGAAAAAAGTCAAGGTAGGGTTGATTTCAAGAGAGGCTTTACCCCCATGAGGATGTGTGATGCATATTTCTAAGCTATTTAAATGAGTTCATGAGAAATATGTTGACATTGCCAAAGTCTAAAGTCACTGCAAAGCATTTGATATATTACATCTTAAGGAACGCTGAGCACTAAAGAGGCAAATACTGCAATCTCCACTTTTTTAATTGGTCTTCAGTTGCTCTTATGAACGTAGGCAGACAGACAAGAGCAAACACTGGCAGAAACTGAGTAGAGGCAAAGGTTTTAACTCTTTCCTGACTGTACCTCTCTTTTCGCTGACATCTCCTTTAATGCTGAAGTCCCATGGAGGCAGGGGAGAGAGCAACGTGTGGAGAGCATGATGCAGTAGCAACTTTGCTCCCAGGGCTTGTAGGTGGCAAAGGGCATGTCCCTCACTCCCTTTAAAACAAATTTGCTCAAATGACAAAGTGAAGGTTGAAGGAAGGGGGACAATTCATGGAGACACAAGATGAAAGCTCATGAATGATTACATTCTGTGGGAGGAACAGCCCAGATTTGATGGGGATCTTAATCAGTTGAGAAAGCAGTAGACTACAAACCCTATGCAGAGTCTGAGCAATAATCTGGTAGGAATTAAATTACAAATGCAGATTGTCCAGGCTGCCATCACATCTCTGTCCCCTTTGACTTGTCTGAGATTTCTCCATTCATTTGTATAAAGAGTGTAAAGTGGCTAAAGTTTCTTTTTCATCCCCCAGCCCAAAAGAATTTGGAAGATCCTTTCAGAGAGAAGAACAAGAAACTAACAGAGTTTCTGCAGAAACTCTTCTCCAAGAACCTCTGCTTGTGGTTTTTTTTTCCCCTCAGGAAAAAAATTAAGGAATTTGAAAGATTTTAGTCATTAATAGTCCTATGAATCTTGGGCATGTGATGTTTACTGTCTACATATAACTAGAGTTAGAAAGGACTGTTGCTGAGAAGAAAAATAATACTGCATATTCCACAATTCTGGTAAAAATTTATCGAAGAATTAATGCATGTCATTTGAATTGTTATTAGAATTAATAATTCTATTACATTTCATCCAACTATGTGCCAGTAAAAGCCAAGTCTTCATATTTACTATTACAAGGAAGTTTAAATCAGAAAAAGAAAACATGATTGGCAGTCTCAGAAACTGTAGTAGAGAGGTGTTCAGCTAACCCCTGGACAACAAGCCTTTCCTGCAAGGAATGCTCTATTTTAACAATGTTCCAACTGCTAATTCAGGCTACAGAAAAATAGACATGTGCAACCAGCAGATGGGTTGCAAACATGGCAGGTATGATATAGATAAGGTATTTGTAAGTGAGATTCTGAAATTCAGTGTGCTGGTGTACAAAATAGCTTATGGCATGTCCCTCTCCTCAAATATTTCCCTGAACACATATAATAATATGAAGTTAATTACATGTGCTGGTGCTATATTCAACCACTCTTTCAGATTTCCACAAAAATTAAAGATCCTTAGAGGTGCAGCTGAACTGTACAGGAGACTATTATATTCCTACAAAAACAACACTTGTCGTCTACATTGTGAGATCTGTTTGAAAAAATATATGTGTAAGACTTAAATTAGTATCAATGACTGTCCTTTTGACTTCTACGATCTGTGCTACCAAATAAAGCAGAAGTAAAGGCAGGGGGTGCCGCTTTTGTCTGTACAGGTCGGTGCTCTTCCTCTCATCTCTCCCCAAAACATGTTGGCATCTTCTGTAGTTCTTGTTCCTCAGTGTGTTACTGTTCCCCAAACCATGCCTTGGCATCGTCACATGTGGTACTTACCAAATCCATGCTGTTACTTCAAGTTCTTCACCCAGAGTTCTTTATGCAAAAAGAGAGCTAGTAGAAACACTTTGTCCCCTTTTCACAGATGTAGAAATCAAGACATATGGGGAAAGTTGAGTAGGTGACAAGGTTTGCATAAGAAAACAGTTGCAAAAGTCCAGATAAGATATAGGTCATCTCATTTCTGCTCCCCCTGCTCCTCTGTTCAAATATGTCAATATCTGAGAGAAAACATGGTGGGGTTTATATCATATTTATTCTGAGTGGGAAGTGCATGCAATTCATAAAACCTAAGAAAATACTTTCCTTTGACTTTCAAAAGGGACATATTCTAAAATGGCCGTCTCATTAAATTGCAGAAAAAGGTTTAAAAGTTGTCTATGAGAATAAACAAATGAGATCTGCAGCAAGCCAAGAGGAAAGCCAGGGTTCTGCGAATGAGATGCTTTTTGCTTGGCTGCAGTGTGTGGAAGGGAGGTCACCCTAATCTCTGTTATCACCCGAATTTTTCTCAGATATGAAAAATGAACTAAAAAATGAGCAGTGAGACAGGGGCTGGTGACTTTAGAAGCTTGGAACGTTTCACTTTGCTTTACATTTTTACTTATATTTATTCACAAAGTAAATCTTTGACAGAAATTAAACAAAAAATGCCCATATTGAGTTTGGTGAGCATTCTGGATTTAGGAATGATCCCTACTTACCCCATCCTTTCTGTTTTGTAGCTTAAGATGCTTTGCTGCTTCATCCTTCTGTGTCTTTCTCTCCCTTCATTTTCCTTGCCTGACACAGTTTCTTGGGTGCATATTATTTCTTTCCTCTCTCAGAGTCCTTGTCAGTTTTAAATAACAAAAGATTTTTTTCTCTGCTGAAGAGCCACATACTAGTACTTTTTCTCTTTATATTTTCTTTAGCTTGTTGCAGCACTACAATCCTATATCTAGCAGCTTAAAAAAAAAGAGAGAGAGAGAGAAATCAGGGAAGAGAGTGTGCTACAAAAGAGCTTTGAGGAGACAGGATTTTTTTGTTATTTGTTAAAAACATCAAAATGCATCCACTACTTAGCTATTATTTGCTATGGGAAAGAACCTCCTTTACTAAACATGAAAACTAAAATTTCAATTAGGTTCTTAAAATACAGTGGGCTATAAATAGAATGTGAATAGTGCAGCTGGGCAGCATTATAATAGAATTTCCTTCTGTTATATAAGGGAGATAGGGATGACCTTCATCATTCACTGTAAGCTCTCTCTTTTATGAATTACAAGCCATTCAACTATTAGTGGAATTAAAATCTATAACACTGCCAATTATTGCCCTGTATCCCTATGGAGCCCTTCCTCTTGCTGTCAACGTGAGGGAGTCTGCAGTCTCTGCAGATGTAGGCCAATGATATGTTTACAGCACAAGCAAAGGAATAGTGTGTTTTTTTCCTTTCCTGTTCTTCAGCAACTTTGTATAAGCTCTACATAATTTAACAATTCAGGGGCAGCAATGTAAATTAATGGTCACTGATGTACGTCATAGTAACAAGTCACTGTTAAGGAAATGTAGGTAAGAATGTTTTCAACTTAAGCACACATACAATATGCTTGATACTCTGACCAAAGGGTAGAAGACCAAGTTCAAATCTGGGTGTCAAATAAATTCCTAGCCAAAACTTTGAGTTCCTTTGTGGGTTCTTTTGTTTGTTTTCCTTAAATGGCCTCAGAACAAAATACTTGGAAATTTACTGGTAATTCATACCAGAGCTGATCTGAAACAACTTTTTGCAAAGCTGAACCCAAACTAAGCTGACAATGTGCTGCTTGCATCCTTGGTTCAAATATGTAAAAAGTTGTAATTCATGATTATGAGTGACTTGACTCCTCAATTCAGGAAACTCAAGATCTCTGGTTGGTACACTGTGCAAATAAAGCCTTCCTTCCCACCCATTAGAAAAGAGGTAACAGCTAGCCAAACTAGCTCTTCTCTTTTCAGACTAATTAGTTCTCTTTTGTTTAGAACACAGCTGTTCTTACCCAGCAACTGATACCTTTAGTGAGTAGCACTAGGGTGTTAGTCCTGTTTCTAACATGCAGATGGAGCTACGTAACTTTCAAACACTAGTAGATATCTAAAATGGGTTTGTTGGTGTATTTCAAGATATAAAAGTGCTTTTGCTATCTTGAAGAAAATAATTTCTTTTTCAAGGTAGGGCTACTGAGGAAACAGAAACATGTGTTACAGTTAAGATGAGGCGCCATACTGAGAATGATGGACAAAGTGAAAGCAAAACCACACCTTTGTCAACACCTAGAAATAAAGGCCCGGTACCTCTCAATTAGTCTTTCAAATGGTGATTGGCACAATCGGTTTCACAGAATCTTGTTGAAAAATATATTCTTTTTTTTACACTATGGATGCACCTAGTTCATCATGGCTAATTAGGTGTTCTGAATTATCGTCTTCAATTGTTACAAATGTCACCTATTTGATGATATTGGGTGTGTAATGAGAGACTGTCATAGTTTCAGTTATCGGTGGGGTCTGTGATTGATCAATTTTTGACAACAAAGAATTGTTAACAGGGCTGCATGGTGAAGCAGTTAGTGGAAAATTCCCTTTCATAATGTTTATATCTAATTTTGGAGCACCGCCACTGCCACACATGAAATAACAACACGATTTAATTTCTTTTTGCTGGCATTTAGCAGGACCTATGGGGGAGTGCAGAAATCAATGGGGGATCAGGAGTCTGGAAAATTACATACTTGAAGAATTAATGAACTATAATTCCATACTACATCCTCAATCACATTCTGCTTCCTTTTTATTAATGGAACTAAATTAGTTTTCCATGGACAGAGTACTTTAAAAAATGCAATCATGCTCTTGCAAGGACTTTTAAAAAAGAAAAAAAAAGACCTGTTTTAACAACAGTTATTTTTTCGTGCAACATGACAATTGGAAATTTTTTGTGAAGACCATATCTGCAGCACTGACTCAACCTGTTGAAGCAGTTTTTAATGTGACATTTATAGCCCCAGCTCTAGTCTCTTGCCTTTTGAGCCAGATAATGGTTTTAAAGTGACTCAGCCAGAATTTCTACTAGATCTGGGAGGTGTAGAGATAGAGGCAGCAACTCCAAAGGCAGTCAAAATGCATTTTTTTCCGACACAGCCCAAACTCATTATCCATGGGAGCAAGTAGAGGAAAGGCCATGGTCTTTGCTCTTCTCTGAAGGCTGTATCTGAGATAACTGATGTTTCTAATGCTATATCAAGAAAGTCCTTTTGCTCACAGAATTTTGTCATGCTAGGATAAAATTATGGGTGACTCTTCTCTTTGCTATGCCCCACAGACCAGTTGTAATCTGGCCCTTCATGATTTAAACTTGTAACTGAATGAGATGTTGGGATGGAAATGCAGTTAAACTCAAGAATATTCTATGGTTTAAGGAAAACTTTGATGTGAGAACCCATGCAATGAAAAGCATGTCCTAGTACTCACGACATGATATCATATCTTTAAAGACCTACTGGAAGCTGAACAAATCATAGTCAGATTGTAAACAGAATCAGGCTCTAGGACTTTTATTGACCAAGGAAGAAAGTTCCTTTGGGAATCAGCAACAGTGTTAGAAGAAAGGAGCTGATCAGACTTTACAAAACAGATTTTAAAGGCATTTTAAATGACTTTGGTTGTCTGGCATAACTGATATCTTCCTGGATTATTTCAGGAGTCTCATCTTCTGTATTCTTGGGTTTTTTATTCCTCTGTATGATATTTATATGCATGTGGTATATCGGAATATAGTGGGATGGAAATACCAAAAGCTGATACTTGGTTTTAACAACATGATAGCTCCAGTATATTGAACTAGTTTCAGGCTCTTACATTTCTCCACTGGGACCTGGTTTTTGCATAAGATCTCAAATCAAAGGTCTGATTGAACAGCGGGGTCTTCTCATGTATCATTGTATTAGAAATCTGCTGTCACACAAAAACCAACACAAATGCTTTTCTCAAATGTGAGAGATGGGACTCTAGAACTTGCAGTAGAGATAAAGAACTCTTATCAAAGCTACTCCAGAAAACTGACTTTTGACAGCAGATACATTATGCAGTACAGTAAACTTTCATTTTGTCCTACTGAATAAGGCCTTTTCCCCCTTGCATACATATTTACTAAAATCAGATAACTCAGACATCATCTTAATCCTACTGGGCATTCTGTTATTCAAGCATAAGTCTGAATAGTTGGGACATAGTCTTTTATATCTAAGCCACACATAACATCCTTGAAAATATATCAACATATGCAAAGACATATCAGAGTTTGAGTGTTCCAAATGTACCCATGAAAAAAAAAATTGAAGATGTATCTTTTTAAACAGCTTCATAGTCCCCTAAACCACTTCTTCAGTGATCTGTTTCTGAAATTATTTTTCTTTCAGTGTTTGCACTTTATTTGTACTCTATATCGGGCTGAGATGTGGGTGGCTCTGGAGGCTAGCATTAGGCTGTAAAAGCTGTTGCCTTTGAAATGAGATCTCAAATTTAGCCTAAGTCAGTAGTGACTGAACATTGTGGAAGTTGTTGGCTGTTCATTAATCTTTATAAATATATACAGTGATAATAACCCAATTAGCACTGGGACAGATTATTGCAATTGGGAGTCTCTATTAATTGGCAGTCTTAGCTTACTTCCATGTATTATACTCTCCCAGAAAAACTTCCGTGATAGAAATAACTGAATTCTAAGTATTTACAGCTGCCAGTCTGTGTTGTTGCCTTCTTGACAGGAGAGGGCTACTGGGACTTTGGTTTGTATTGACCTGGATAAAGCAGTTTATGAAAGAAAGGCTTTTCAAACTAAGTTGTTCTCTTGTTTCTCTGTAACTGCGCTTGATGGTGGCATACAGGCCTTTCTGAGAGGAGGACTTCATGATTAATATTTCAGTCTTGAAGTGAGTAACATAAAATGGTATAAGCCCCCTTCTCTTCCGCACACTATGGTTCTTTGTTGAGTGCAGCTTGACCACATTAGAGAGCTTGGTCCTATTGCTGGATTAAAGAGCACTGCTATCTTTCGAATTGGCAATTTGATACCACTTTCAATCTTCAGATGCTCTTATTATACAGAAATTCTTTAATAATATTCATCAGACAGCTAGCTTTCCTTTTTTCTTACTATACCAGTGCATAATTTACTAATGATCTTATTTTACTCTTCAGGGAGCAGAGTTTTCTCAGTCTCCCCAAGAGCAAGGATTATAATAGCTGAAACGCCACAGTTCAGGAAATGAGTGATTCAGAGGCCTAAAGAAGGTGATTTGGAAGAGCAAGGTTTTTTTTATGTCAAGGGGAGCTAGGTGTATACAGCACTTACTTTCAAAATGCATGTGACTGACTATGTGTATTAGAGTGGGGCTCCAGCTAGCCCCCCCCAAAAAAAAAAAAAAAAAAATTTGAGTTATTTTCCAGTTGAAAAATGAGTAACAAAATATGGAAATAACCAGTCTGACTGATTGCAGTGTAAGAAAATTGCACAGGAGAAAACCTGAATATTTGAAAACCAGATCATGTGCAACACAAACGTCTAATAATCAGTTACCTGGTTTTGTGCCAATGGAGTATCAGCAGCATTGTCATGAGAGCATCCATGAGTTACATAGGGTAGAGAGAGTCCCCATGTTCCTGGTGGTTTGTGGGCTCATCAGTCTCACAGGTGTGTGTGTGTGTTCTCCAACCACAGTGTTTCATGAGCCAAAATCACAAATCTTCTGCCATGCAAATGCCATAAGGTGAAGTGGAGCCAGAGCAGGCAGTGCTGAAGTGCTACAGTACAGCTGTGTAGCTGCTCTCCCACTTGAGATGAAGGTTCCTGCCCGTGACTGTCTCGGCATTACTTTCTGTTCCAAACCTGGCCACTCATCATCAGTGGGGTGGCAGATTTGGTATGTGTAATTGTGCTCTTTATTTGAAATGGAAAGATAAAAATAGAGAAAATGCCACCTTCATGATAGTCAATGGAGGAGCACGGCCAGGATGAGACTCTTTGCTCTGTCCCGTCACACATATGAGACTCTATTTTACCTCCTGAATGGGAGCACTATTTTTTTTCCTTCACCCCCCCTATTTTGCCCCAGCTTCTTATAGCTAGTTAAAGAGCAGAACTTGCATTCTCAGAACATCTGTTTTGTTTATTTGCTCAAAAATGTCATCACCTGCTATTGAAAAAAGTACATCCCTCCTTTCCTTGTACTTAAACATTTTGTTTAATTTTTTTCATAAGTAAAAATATAAAGCCTTTCAGTAACTTCCTTCTATAGAGTAATATTTCATTTTTGATGCCTTTCTAGTACAGCATCAAACAGGAGTTCATTACTGCTGTTAATGTTCCATATAGCCCACTGATATACCATAGCCACTGGCCAAGCAAAACTTCAATCAGTTTTTCTTCTCTTGTCAGCTCACACCTCTGACTGAGCAGCTGCAAGATGATTCATTGGAGAATGTTTCACCATAGGACAGAGAAAAATTATTTCTGGCTGCTTTTCCCATACTAATAAGATAATTTCAGTTGTAGATACTTTTGCAGCACTTCCTGAGCCATGCTATGCCCATTTGAAAATAGAAATCCTTTTATCCAAATGTCAAGAAAATTTTCCATGAAATCAGTGCTTTGGCTCTGCAAAACACATTTCTGCTGTGTTTTCTTGTTCAGCAGTTGTGGCAGTTATATTTTGTCCTATTACAGAGCAAGCCTCTACTAGAATTAATGATCAGTGTTAGGTGGCAGATTAAGAACAAAATTCTGTGCGTAAGGAACACCTATATTCTGAAACCCACTGGCACATACTGTAAAATATCCTTTGCCTAAAAAGTTAGTGGTGAGGAGAATTGTTCTGGATTTCTTTCGTTTGCTTGAAAATCATGTGAAGAGTAATGGGTTATTCAGCATCGATGCAGCAATGCTTCCAATGCAATGGTTTCAGGCAAACAGTCTGTCAAGAATAGGACATTTCTTAAAGACCAGCAGCTTGCTTCCATCCACACTTGTTATAGCAGACTTTCTTGCATAACTCCACTCAACTTTGCATGCAACCATAACAAAACCAGGAGAATGTATTTCTTTGTTTATTGGCATCTGTAAAAGGATTTCATCCCAAGTAATATTTCTTGTGATATAGGTTTGTCAGCTAGTTTGCAAATAAATAAAGAAAAGCTGCTTTTGTTGTCAGTTTACCAATACTGACATGACATTCAAGGCTTGTTTTTCCTGAGTAATCAGTAAGTGAGTTCATCAGAATGCATTCAGCCTGTGCCTGCAATACTGTGCTTGTCATTATAAGGATTACAGATTCACAAATAAATTGTTCTGAAGAGAGGAACACAGGCTTTCTTTAATTCATATCTGTTACTTTGACCTAAATAACGTTATTTTCTGCACCTCATCACCAATAAATACATTCCATTTTACCAAAGAAGAAATATATGCCGTCCAGTGTCTTAATGCATGTTATTAAGTAGCCAATATAAAGATTCATATCAGGTCTCAACAACACCTCTTCTCTTTCAGCCTCTGAGTTTACATGCTTCATTGATTCTCTGGGGCTTGTAGCTTTGACCAACCCCAACAAGTTATCTTGTACTGACCAGGCGATCCCAAGTGTTTAGCACGGTCACTCAGATTCTGTTCCACCAGGCAAGCTGTCTCCCAGGCAGCATATTCCCCAGTGGTAAGGGAACTTCTAGATTGTAGACTTTTGTTCTTTTGCTTTCCTTTTTCTTAAGTAATCTGAGGGTATGTGAATGAATAGCAGTAGGTAAGGCACAGACTACAAACTAACCTTTTCTCACTACAGTAACATAATTTTCATTGATCTTCCTCTGATCTCTCAAACACCTCCGAGGTCCCACTGGCTCCTGGCTGCTCACAAGAAAAAGGCCAGAGTTTATACTGATTTAGAGAGAGACAACGGAGCAGCAGAAGGTTGTAAAGGTTTGGCATTTCTCAGACCTGCAGCAGGACTACTTAGATGATTATCCTACAATTCATAGTGGAGTTGAAAATTCTATGTTTTAAGCCAATAGAGACTTATGACTTAGTTTGTGGTACACAAAGCGGCAAAGTATATGCTTGGTGCCACATTCCAGCAGGAGTATTGGTAATTTTCATCATCATAAATACTGGTAATGTACACCAGGTATGCCTGGTTAGAGACACTGTTTATAGAAAGTCAGATTGAGATGTTAATAATGAAAATTTCTAATGAAATTTCACCAAGTATCTGTAAAGCTTTTAAAAACCAATACACTCATGACATGGTTGTACAGTTATTCCAAAGACATTCCGAAGATATGTTATTTGGCATGTAAATAAAATACCCAGACCACATCCCACCTACCCTCTGGCATGTATAAGGAAAATGCAACTTAAAAACAAATGTGGGTCACTGAGTGATACCTTATAGTTTATGGAGGTGTCCTCCACATACTTCATAATTTTCTTACCTTCAAATGTGGAACAAAGTGCTTTTGATGGATAAGGAAGCCTTAAGGTTTTTTAAAGTTTTAAAATTTTTTTTTTTAAAGTTTGTGTTTGAATAGATTTCATAAGAGACTGGAGTGAGTATATCTTTATCTACATGCAGATTACTATTCTCAAAAAAAGAGATTTATTACCTTATCGCAGCTGACGATTGATTTTCTTAGCCAGTTTACACTTTCTCCTATGAAAATAACAGATGACATAAATGAGAGCTAACAGGGACTGTGGGGAGAATTTTGACATATTTTACATATATCTCCATGGTCACATCACACCTCTTCTTCATATCCACATCCCAGAGGATACTAAATCAACTGCTGAGGTACTTTTAAGAGTTTGAGTCTTAATTTGTTATTTTAGCTTGGCCAGAACGGCCAGTACATTGAAGGTTTATTCATTATTCAAACTCACAGCAGGGGGTATGTGGGAGGGTTAGAGCTTTTTGTTTCTAAAGGCAGTTTGCACGTGTTGTCTCGCTCTGTGCCAATTCCATAGGTACTTCTCGATCAACTGGTATTGAGGTACCTGCTTAAATAGACATGCTACCCCTGGTATACAACAGAGTGATAGTGTGATGAATCTGGTAAGGAAAGACACGTTTTTATTCCTGTTTGATTCCATACTCCTGATATTCCCTAACTGTTAACAACACACATACTCTGGGACCTATTCCTTAATATGGGCTGCTGCATAACTGAAGGCACTGTAAGTGAACATGCCACAAAGTTCTCTGCATCTCTGCTGAGCCCATGATTTCAGGTCTGCAGAATGTGCTTTGGTAGATTTTGGATCTAGTGAGTGTGTCCAGAAATCCATTCTATTGTGAGTTGTTACTGTGAAGTTTAGTCAGTTGAAGTTGTTCTTTTAAGAAACACACATCCTAAAAGAATTATCAAGAGGAGGAGAATGCGTTGTGTTTCATCTTTAAGATCTAAGCATTTGTTTGGAATCCCAGATGCACTTTTTCATTGTGAGAGAGGAGACTGCAGTTAGTTATGTTGAAAGTCAGAGGTGCTGGTGTAAGTCAACAGGAACTCCGTGAGACGCTCTACTAACGTAAAATCAGTGTCACCAAGAGCATAAACAAGGACGAGAGTGAGTATTTAATATTTTGATATGCCCCTAGAAACAGTCTTTGCTTATCAGGCAGCCTGCACTACTCAAAGGGTTAACATATTGTTTGAATTCCTTTCTTCATACTGTGGGCAACTTACACAGATGTTAGATTATCTATCGTGTATTGTGACAAAATGAGTTGCTAATATATAAACAGTTAATCAGGATTAGCAGAACCTCCACTGTTAGCAGGGCCAACACCGTTAGCAACATGTTTCCTTTTATGGAAATGATTCAAAATTTTTTCTCTAGAAATTCAAGTGTCAGTAATCAAAATACTTCTGTGAAACCCAGAAGTACGACAGACCGACCTTGTTCTTCCATCAGATGAATATAGCAATTTCCTTGTGTGAATTTTCTCCTTTTTTTGTTGTTCTTACTGAACAGACATTGATGAATGCTCAGATGGCTTTGTTCAGTGCGACAGCCGTGCTAACTGCATTAACCTACCTGGTTGGTACCACTGCGAATGCCGAGATGGCTACCATGACAATGGGATGTTTTCACCAAGTGGAGAGTCCTGTGAAGGTCAGTATCTAAAAAAGGTGGGGTAGTGTTGACCTGCATTACAGTAATTGTCTAGTATCTCTGACTGTGGAGTATTGTCTTGGATAACTATATCAATGAAAGTTAAACCTTGACCCAAAGCAATCGTAGTCTAAATAAGCATCATAAAAGAAAGGCAAAAGAAAATAAAGTATGAATATTCCTAACTTATAGGTGGAGCATTAGTGCCCATTTCTATGATTTGCTAAGATAATATGTGAAATCAGGCATGGTACTTAAAACGCAAATTGTCTGGCCCTACATCTGCTCCTGTGCATGTTCCTTGCATAAATGATTTCCCATAGGTTGATAGCATGCACTATAATCTGTCACTCCACAGTAATCTGTTTATATGTCAGATCCTCAGTTCCTCCACATCATTCCCCGTACACTGAAATAGTCTGTGATGAAAGTATTTCCTGTTGCAGAGAATGATTATGCAGCCCTGACACCCTTACCCACACCTGGGTTAATAACTGTGGTGCTTCTCATCTGCGTAGGCTAACTGCTTGTAGAAGGTTGCAGTTTGAAGTACAGCCTTACAAACTGGGAAGCTCAGTGGACTTTGGGTTGGGGCAAGGTGCAGGGGACAAGAGAGTGACAGGGGGGACAAGGAGATGTGAAGATTTTATTTGTTTATGAATGATGTTAGAGAGAACAGCAGGTTAGTAAGAACACAATTGTGTTCAGATGCAGATCTCTTAGCATGGAATGTTATTAATCTCTTAAGATATTGCATGCTGCTGCTCTTAAATAAGAGAACGAACCAGTCTGTTTTGCCATGAACTACTTAGGGCAAGCTTGGGAGTTTTTCTCCCTTCTGTCTCCGAGTGCCGAAATATTCAGTGCTCACACAGTGTGAGCTTTCCTACCTTCCTGTTTAAACTCACATTGGTGGGTCCATTGGTCCCAAAGGGAAGCAATTGAATTAATTTCACTAAGGCAGACACACAGACAGTTCTCCAGGAGCGAGAATGACCTTTTTGGTATCCCCATCATCAATACTTTATTTCAACACATTTTCACCACAGCTGAAAGCCTGTATTCTCAGGAGGAATCAGCGATTTGAGTCAGCAACTGCATTCATAAGTTGAGCTTTCTTTGTCGAGAACTAACTAAATGTCAGTGTTAGCTGGCCAGGTGTTAGGACAAGAAGGTGCAAAGAAGTTGTGATCCCTCTGATTGTAACATTGCCTTTCTGTCACTCACGGCACAATACCCTAGCCAGGCATTTATGGAAACATTCTCAGTACCCCAAGTTTTATCTTCAATGTCAATATAACATTTGTCTCGGGGGTTGAAGATAGTAGTTTGTCATGTGCTATCTCGAGTGATATAAGTGATACAAAGTAACACTGTTAAGATGTGTGCAAACAAGCGACAATTAAGCAGCAATTGCTAATCAAATGAAAAGCCAATTAAAAAAAAATGGGGATTGTTACATGTATGCAGAAGTGGCAATTATTAGAATGTTTCGCCCTTTTCTATAAAGTGCCAGCAGTTCTTTATTAAATATACACAGAGGTTAACAGGTAATTAGAATTAAAGCACAGATGCCAGGAAACTGTCTTCATTGCTGATAACCTTAGTCACTAACAGTGGAACACTTTCAGTTTGATTGACAGCAGCTCCAAATTTTGGAATGCGTAGCAACTTGAGACGGGGAGGTAGGTTAGATATTTTATTACTCTTATTACATGACTTTTTATTGGATTGAAGCCTGTGATGTTGTGTCTCAGACAGAAAATAAAACCTGAAAAAATATGAAGAAACAACCTAAAATCCATTGCAAAAGATGGAAAGTTGAACTCCCAGTAGCAGAGTGCAGTAGTGCAAAGCCATTGTCTTCCCTGCTGTCAGATCTTTCCATTGTGGGAGGTGCCCCTACTGGGTTTGAAGGCATAAGAAAACGGATCATTCAGTATCCCCTAGTTAGAGGTGATTAGATTGAGCTGTTGCTGGATGGTCTTTTAGACATTCACTATAATGGGAGAGCAGATTCCAGGCTATACTGATCTCACATTTCAAATCTCAGTCCTCCACTTCCTACCTGCAGCTGTATGAACTTCTTGCTGCATCCAGGACCAGTGTCCTCTGAAGCTTTCTGGCTTGTGCAAGTCCTACAGCTTGTAGAGCGGTAGAAGGAACAGTGCTGAATTACACCAAAGAGAATTTGTAATTTCTTTTTTGGGGGAACAAAGAATTTAATCCTCATGAGGATTAGGAAATGTTCTTTGAGGGCTTGTCCATTTTGCTTTCTAAGAGGACTACTTCAAAGTAGTGTTTATATGGGGTGCAATAACAGGCTTGTCTTTGGCTCATCTTTTGTAAGTTTTAGTTGCTTTGAAGGAAGTTCTTTCAGTGGAGAAAACCTTTAAAAGCCAAGGAAGTGTGGGTTCAAATCTTTTCTTTCTTGATTGTTTTGTGTAGTCTGCCCCAAATCTGGGTCTGTCTGTGTCCCCTGGACACGTGCAGATAGTACTACATAAAGGATTTCTGTGATCACTGTTAGTTAGCAACATGTTTCCTTCAGCAAAGGCTCCAGTTTTAAAGACTCAGGTGGAAACACCTCTCTTAAGATCACAGAAGCACAGGACCATTTCCTTAAAAAACTTATTTTAACAAAATACCAAAACTACACCTACCCCTTTTGCAGGAAATGGTCCCATCAGAACATTGTACTAAATATTCACAGCTAGAGGTGGACTCCTTGGTAGCATTAGACTTTGTCAGTGTTTGATAATGAAATAATATTTGCTGAATTGCATGTTTTACACATATATTGACCTTGGCTACCGCTGCTTCTTTGACATGACTGAGAATATTGAGTATTTTGACTAATGTACTTGAATGCAGAAATTCATAATCCCATTTTATTGTACCTACAGGCAGTGGAAGACCTAAAGATTCCTTTGCTATTAGTTTTGCTTCATATTATACTCCCGGGTAAACCTGTGGTCTCTATAACAATTACCGAGAGAAATGATGGGAAATGCAGCTGTAGGGCTTCAACCTCTTGCCAGCATTTGCTGCTTTTCCCTTGGAAATAGAAATATGTTATGCATCATCTTATTTCCAGAAAAGCGGTGGAAGATCAGCCGCTTAGTCTTTGAGAACTGCATGGCTTTGGGAAGTCTTAAATTATATATATATGTAAATATAGCATTCAGCATAGTATATTACCTGGTACCTCTTTGCCCCCCTACAGCTTTATAATTTCTTTACACAGTCTTACTGATGCTTTGAAGGTTGTCTTTCATGTTCCATTTCATAAAAGAGACCTAGGCTAAGACAGTAGATATTGCAGCCTCAAGCTTCATCGCATTAAAAAAACTGGAACAACTGAGGGCAAAATCCTAAAATAAGAATGTTCAGGCCCAGTTAATATTTGCTCTGCAGTTCCGTGTAAGATCCCGATTCCTTTGAATTTGTCCTCTGAAATGTCTAAAAGCTTCTAAAATCAGTTGAAGAGGCTGTATTGGTTTGTAGTGGAATAGTGCAGGCTATACCTCATCAGTTGTTGGACATTTTGCATACTTCCACAGCTGAAGAATAGCTCACCTAATTAATGCAGCCCCTTAGGACTTTCCAAGAGTTTCTGGCAGGCACCAGCTGTTGTTGATACAGAATATGAGAGCAACATACCTTCATTCTCAGCAGGTACCACATTCTTTAAATGAGACAGGTGCAAATGAAAGGATTGGAAAGCATCAATCCAGAATGCCCAACTCAAACAGGATCTTTTTTGATTTTAAGGGTTTACCTGTATGTGAACTCAAAGTGTAGGATTTCTGTTCTGCAATGTCTCATTATGTTTTTCTTCTGCTATCCTGCTTTCAGAAGTAGAACCACTTCCTTCTCTGTGTGATAGAGCTGGTTGCCTGACAACACAGAGGGCTGGGGCTCTACTTGAACAATATTTTCCATAGTCCAGGATAATGAGGGATGGAGGCGTATTATAAGCCACAGGATGCTCCCCAGCCCTAATAAATGAACAAAGTCCAAACTGGACACTTCAGCATCCATGTCTCTGGATTTGGAAGGAAGAGGAATTGCTGACTGTCAAGACGTCTGAATTTATCTCACAGTACATCCAGTATTTTAACTAGTACATGAAACTTCTTGTAGCTGAAAAACCACTGTCAGTTCGGAGTCCTACACTTAGATCTTGCTACAGTGCTGGCAATGTTTAACAGAAGCTTTGTTATTGATAGCACTTAAAGAGACAAAGAG